>NW_022311137.1:0-3479 GCF_002776525.5 Piliocolobus tephrosceles
TCGAGGAAACTGCTCTTTGACATGTCCATTCTTTTCACAGGGTTAAAGCTGACTCTACATTTCCGAGTTTGAAAGTCATTCTCTGAGGGTTCTGCGAAGGGATAGTAAGTGCCAATCGGAGTCCTGTGTCGAGCAAGGAAATGTTTTCCATCCGATAAAACTTCTTCTTCCGATGAAACTTGCAGAGAAACTTTCTGAGCAACAGTTATTCGTCTCATGTAGGTAAACCAATCTTTGTATTGAGCAGCTTGAAATCACTTTTTATTGGCAACTGAGGAAGGACATTTGGGAGCAATCCTTTGATTATGGAGAAAGAAATATCCTCAGGAAAAATCCAATATGAAGCTTTCTGTGAAACTGATCTGTGTCATCTAAATTCCTCTCACTCAGTTAAGGCACTCTTTTCATTGAGAAGTTTTTTAACCCTGTGTTTATTTAACGTGTGATGGAATATTCAGGAGCACATTCAGGCTTACGGTGAAAAAGGAAATATGTTCAGAGCAAAACTGGAGAGAAGCTTTTCGAGGAACGGCTTTGTGACTTGTGCATTCCACTCACAGCGTTATACCTCTCTTCTCATACAGCGTCGGGAAACACTTCCATTGAAAATTGGAGAGAAGATTTCTGCGCAACTCTTTTGTCATGTTTGTGTTAATCTCATAGAGTTAAATCATTTTTGCATTAAGCAAATTGAAGTCACTGTTTCTGTGGAATCTGAGAAAGGACATTTGGAAACACTCTTTAGAATATCCTGAAAAAGAAATAACCTCAGAGAGAAACCAGAAGGAAGCTTTCTGTGAAACTGCTCTGTGTCATGTCAACTCCGCACAACAGTTAAGCTTCTCTTTTCATTGAGCAGTGTCATAACAGTTTTTGTTTAGTCTGGGAAGGGATAGTCAGGAGCGTTTTGAGACTCGCGATGAGAAAAGGAACATCTTCAGATAGAAACTGGAGAGAAGCTTTCTGAGGAACTGCTTTGTGACATCTGCATTCCACTCCCAGAAATATACCTTTCTTCTCCTAGATTCCGGAATCCCTTTTGGATAAAACGCTACCAATGGTCATTTTGGAGCATAGGAATGGCTATGGTGAAAAAGGAAATATCCTCAGACAGAAATTGTAAAGAAAATTTCTGTTAAACTGCTTTGTGTTAGATATACTTATTCATCTCGCACAGTTTACACTTTTCTTATATTGCACAGTTTGGAAACTCTGTCATGCATGGATCCACGTAGAGACACTAGGGAGTACATTCAAACCTATGGTGAAAGAGGAGATATCCTCAGATAATATTAGATAGAAGCTTTCTGAGAAACTACTTTGTGATGTATGCATTCCACTCAGAGACTTATACCTCTTTCTTTACAAGGCAGCGTTTGAAGAGTGTTCCTGTGAAACCAAGAAAGTGATATTTCGGACCGCATTGAGGACTATGGTGAACAGTGAAAGTCTTACAATTGTAATGTGTCTGATCGTGCAGAAAGCAGAGAACCTTAGCTCCAGCCGCACTGCAACATGATAGGTGAAATTTATAGTAAGATGGGGTTGGCATCCTGAAGGGGGGCAGTCAGCAGTGCCTTGTAGATGTGAGTGCTGTTTATTTTTGTGTGACCAAGTTTCAACTATAGAGAATCTCCATATGAAAGTTGGGTTAGTAATAGAGATTGAAATACAAAAGAAAGATAGTAATATAAGTGTGAGATAAGACTTCATCTTCAGTGTAATCACAGGGTACATCTTGCCACTGAAGATGTTCTATAAACGTAGGCGGGAAAACCACTGTGATGGGCTATTATCTGGAGGCAAGTAGGGATCCGGGGTAATATATTGGAATTCTGTTATGTTTATATAGAGTATGGTGAGAAATCAGGATAAGCACAAGAGGTCAGGGAATATGTGGTGGTTGATGGAGTTTGGTGAATTTGAGGCGGGTAGGGGTAAGTCTAGTAGAAGTCCACTGACTGTCTTCGGTGGGGGCATTTTTTAATTGTGATATATAGACCCAGTGCGTTTGTCCTAGAAGTTTGGCTGCTGTGTATGTGGATAGGAGGACAGTATAGGGGCCTTTCCACCTGGGCTGAAGATCGTTGGCTTGGCTATCTTTTAAGTATACTTGGTCTCCTGGGTTGAGAGAGAGATGTGGGCTATAGGTATCTGTTGGATGGGGGTGTGCTAGTTCTGCATGTTGTCTCAGGAGTTGTCTCAAGAGGGTGAGGTATGGAAGAATAGTTGCCAGCGGGGAAGAAATGGTGGGAAACTACTGGAGGGTGAGGGGCCGGCCATAAACTAATTCAAACGGACTGAGACCTGTTGGACTCCCTGGGGGTGCTCACGGCCGGGTTAGGGCCAGGGGAAGGGGAGTTACCCACGATTGTCGAGTCTCGAGGGAGAGTTTCGTGAGTGCTGCTTGATGAGCCCGTTGGCCTTCTCTACTTTACTGGAGGACTGAGATCTATAAGGGATGTGGAGTTTCCAGGTAATGTGTAGAAGGGTTGCCACTTGCTGGACTACTTTGGAGATGAATGCTGGGCCGTTGTCAGACTGAAGAGTGAGTGGGAGGCCAAACCTAGGAATACTGGGTTCAATGAGTAAGGAGGCAACTATATTGGCGGTTTCTCCTGTAATAGGATAGGCTTCTATCCATCCTGAAAAGGTATCAACGAGGGTTAAGAGATATTTGCATTTTTTATGCCTTGGCATGTGGGTAAAGTTAATGTGCCAATCTTCGCCTGATTGGTGCCCTCTGAGTTGATGGCTTGGATGGGGCTTGTGCAATGCGCCTTGAGAGTTTGACTTGAGACATGTGAAGCACTGTCGGTTGATTATAATTAGATGTTTCATGAGTGTGGGGCAGTGAATGAGGGGGCTTAGGATGTTATATAGAGCTTTGGGTCCTATGTGTAGGGAATTATGTATGTCTTTTAGAATGGTGTGGAGTTGAGTTTCAGGAATAACTAATTTGTTATTGAGGTAAATCCAATTGTCTGAGGCTAGTTTGGCTGTTGAATCTTGTAATAGTTTGGTCTTTTCCTCTTGGGTATAAGTAGGGGTATATTGAGGAGAGAGAAAACATATAGAGGGAAGCATGGGAGTGGAGAATCCGGCAGCTGACTTGGCAGTGGTGCGGGCAAAATTATTGCCAGCTTCCACCGAGTTTGATGGAGTCTGATGACCTTTACAGTGTCTGATGGCTGCCCTGGAAGGTGCTGATAAAGCATCTAGCACTTTGAGTATCTGTTTTTTTTGTTGACTATAGGGGTGCCACTGGTGGTTAGGAACCCTCTCTCTTTCCAGATGACAGAGTGGGTGTTACAGGGAGAATGAATGGGGATGAGGATGTGTTGGCTGAGTAACCTAGCAATGATTGGTTTTAGTCCTCGTAAGTGTTGTGGAGAGAGAGAGAACTGTGTTGGGTTGGAAACTGAGATGGTGTTTTAAGTTTTATAAGTATTGGTGGATGCTGGTCCGCCACAACAGGA
>NW_022311139.1:0-2846 GCF_002776525.5 Piliocolobus tephrosceles
TTTCGTTCGGTTTTTTCGTTCAGTTTTTTCGTTCGGTTTTTTCGTTCGGTTTTTTCGTTCAGTTTTTTTGTGGGTTGGAGGGGGATTGTTCACACTTTTTATGATTCATTTAAGCGTGCTGCTTTAAGAAAAAGTGTTGAATGTTTTTGTTTTTTAATTTTTTTTTTTTTTTTTTTTTATGGGTGTATTTTCATGTATGATGTTTGGACAACAAATAATTACATTGTAAACAAAATTAATTTAACCACTATCATAATATGTCAATTTTTTTTTAATGCCATAAATAATAAAAATATAAAATGCTTGTCTAAAACTGAGAAAAGTCACTGTTAAAACATGATTGAGTGTTATTTATTATTCAAACGTTGTTAAACTATAAATTACAAATCATATTAATGACAAACAAAAAAAGAGTGCTACCATCAGAATGCCATCATCATTAGTGGTTATTAATAATCAAATGTGGCTAAACTATAAATTACAAATCATATTAATGACAAACAAAAAAAGAGTGCTACCATCAGAATGCCATCATCATTAGTGGTTATTAACAATCAAGTGTTGCTAAAAAAAGTATAAATAGTATTAATAAAAAAATCATAAAAAAGTGCTAAATGATAATATCATCATCCTTCGTCTTATTATAATCAAATGTGCCTAAATTATAAACCATAAATAATATTAATAATAAATAATCAAAAATGCTAAATTAAAATGTCATCATTGTTATCTGCTATTACTAATCAAGTGTTGCTAAACTATAAGCCATAAATAATATTAATAACAAACAAAAAAAGATTGCTACCATCAGAATGCCATCATCGTTAAGAGTTATTAATAGTCATCAAATCATGTTGTAAAATTATAAATTATAGTATATAACATTGTATAAATCATATATAAAACGACAAATCAACTGTTTTTTCTTTTTACAATTGCATTTACTTATAGATAGTTACAATGACATATGCAACCTGTTATATGTTACTTATTCTGCTATTTTGGACCTATCTTATTATGTAATCATCGTATATCATTCATTTGTATGGTACCATTCATATCACTATTACTAACAATAAAATAATATATAACAAATATATAAAACATTTAAAATTGTCACAATTTTTTTGGGGATTTTTGATATACTTTACAACAGTACAATCAAAAATAACAAAAGTAAAAAAAAAAAAAAAAAAAAAAAAAAAAGTTCTAAAAATTTTACACCATCTTAATCCAACTATTATCATGATTCAGACCAACGTAAAACATCATAAACATTAAAAATATATAATCTTTTTTTTATCCCATTTCCATTTTTACGATTTTAGTATTTTCATAATAGTCACAATAACATATTTTAACATAGTACATGTATTTTATTCTTCCATTTGGAGTGGTCTTATTATGTAATAATTATACCAAATTGGTCACATGTGCTTTTACTATCACTATTATTAATAATAAATAACATATAAAAAATAATGTAAAACAATTAAATTATCACAATTTTTTTTTGTTTTTTATATACTTTACAATAATACAATCAAAATAACAAAATAAAAAAATTAAAAAAAAATTCTAAAAATTTTCATACCATAAGCCAACTATCATCATCAATCAAGTGAATGTACAAACCATAAATATAGGAAAATAAAACTTTTTTTTTTTTATTTTTTGTTTTTTCATTTTTTACGATTTTATTACTTAGAACGCTTGAAATAACATAATTAACATAGAATGTGTTAGTTAATTTACAATATTCAACCATTTTTATATGGTCGTAATGTATGTGAGTACCTTTTATATAACGTTAAAAGCAACACTATTTACTACTAATAAATGACATAATAAATGACATAATAAATGACATAATAAATAAGCTAGACAAAAACAATTGACACAAATTTTTCATTACATTAGTTAAACATTACAAATGGTGTAATCAAAATGGGAAAGTAAAAAAAAAAAAAAAATCTAAAATTTTCATACCATAATCCAACTATCATCATCATTCAAGTGAATGTACAAACCATAAATATGCAAAAATAAAACTTTTTTTTTTTTTTTTTTTTTTTTTTTTTTTTTTTTACTTTTTTATTACTTGTCGTAGTTGTAATGACATACATAACGTAGAATGTGTTAACTAATCTGCTATTCTCAATCATTTTATATGGGAATAATCACCATCCTTCAATTTATATTCTGTTAATAGAATCATTGCTACTAATAAATCACATAATAAATAAGCGAAACATATCAAATTGTCATAAATCTTAAGCAATTTAGTTAAACTTTACAATGCAATAAAAAAAAAATTAAAAAAAATTAAAAAAAAAATCAACATTTTTGATATCATCTTAATGCAACTATTACTATGATTCAAATGGGTGTACAGACATAATAACATAAAAAAAAAAAATAATTTTCTTTTATTTTCCATTTTTTATTATTTTTTTATGCCACTTGTAATAACATGTACAACAGTTAAACACATTTATTATAACTTTTAGTAATTAACAAATTGTAATGCATGCTTTTCCCGCTTTTCCAATAGTGCAAAACAGTATGCACTTCTTTTTAAAAGCAAAAAAAAAAAAAAAATATTATTCAAAAGAGGACAACAACTTAACTTCTTCTACTGCTTTTATCACTTTATTCTTAGACAATCTTCATCGTAAGTGTTGGTCATCGCCAATTAAGAATATATTTTTTTTATATATCTACTTAATTGCTTACTTTATTCATTTAATTCATTACTTAATTACCTCTTTACTTAATTAATTACTTATTTTTAATTGTTTAATTGCTTACCTTATTCATTTAATTAATTACTTAATTACTTCTTT
>NW_022311140.1:1829-4925 GCF_002776525.5 Piliocolobus tephrosceles
AAAAAAAAAAAAAAAAAAAAAAAAAAAAAGAAAAGAGAAAGAAAAAAAGGAAAATTTATCTATCTGGGTGATGCCCGATATGGTAGCCACTAGCCACATGTACTGATTGAGCATTTGAAATGTGGCTAATGGGACAGTAGAACTGAATGTTTACTGTTATTTTATTATGTATTTATTTTTGAGACAGAGTTTCACTCTTGTTGCCCAGACTGGAGTGCAATGGCACAATCTTGGCTCACTGCAACTTCTGCCTCTCAGGTTCAAGCGATTCTCCTGCCTCAGCCTCCCAAGTAGCTGGGATTACAGCTGTGCACCTCTACGACTGGCTAGTTTTTTAATTTTTAGTAGAGATTGGGTTTTACCATATTGGCCAGGCTGGTCTTCAAGTCCTTACCTCAAGTGATCTACCTACCTTGGCCTCCCAAAGTGCTGGGATTACAGGTGTGAACCACTGCGCCTGGCCTAATTTTGTATTTTTAGTAGAGATGGGGTCTCACTATGTTGGTCAGGCTGTTCTTGAACTCCTGATCTCAGATGATCCACCCACCTCAGCCTCCCAAAGTGCCGGGATTACAAGAGTGAGGCCTATTATAATTGATTTAAATCTAAACAGCCACTGTGGCTACTGACTATCTTATTGGATGGCGCAGGCCTAGAGTGTAACGTGCATGACAGGGTTGCCACGAGTGACAGATAGCAATGGAGAAGGGCATCTGGATTTTGAGGGCTCATGGTATGGAGTTTGCATTTTATTCCAAGCACCATGGGTGAGGTTTTGTGATTAAGTCAAGGAGTTAGGTGACCTGGTTTCCTTTTTTTTTCTTTCTTTCTTTTTGAGATGGAGTCTCACTCTGTCGTCCATGCTGGAGTGCAATGGCACAATCTTGGCTCACTGCAACTTCCGTCCCCCAGGTTCAAGCGATTCTCCTGCTTCAGCCTCTTAAGTAGCTGAGATTACAGGTGCCTACCACCACACCCAGCTACTATTTATATTTTTAGTAGAGATGGCGTTTTGCCATGTTAGCCAGGCTGGTCTTGAACTGACCTCAAGTGATCCACGCACCTCGGCCTCCCAAAGTGCTGGGATTGCAAGTGTGAGCCACCATGCCCAGCCTTGATTCCCATTTTTAAAAGGTCACTTCAATTGCTATAAGGAGAAATGGATTATGAGTGTGGGGCAAGAATGAAGCAGGGAGACCAGTTTGGAGGTGGCTGCAGTTGCCCAAGGGAGCAATGATAGTGACTTGGATCAAGCAGAAAGATAAATTTTGGAGGCAGAGCTGATGGCAGGTTTTGGGAGTGAGGGAGAGGGAGTCCTAGGGCTACTTCGGTGGCGGCTGGGTCCCCAAGCTCCAAGACTGAGTCCAGACCAGGGCCCAGTCGGTGGTGAGGTCTGATTTTAGCAGTGCGTGCCCACCTCCTTGTCTCCACCTGCTGGCTGGTGCTGGGAGCACCTTTAGGGGAACTAGCCATCAGAGTCTTGGGATCAGGAGGCTGGGGGAAGGTCCTGGGAGGTGGGAAATTCCCCCAACTGCTGGGTTCCCAGGGGCATCTACTGGGCTGAGTCTCTCCCTGGCGGCTGTCCACATCAGCTCTCTCCCCTGCTGTGGGTCAACTCAGGCCCATTTATGGGCCATACGGCTGCTGGAAGGCATGTGGTGGTGGAGAATGGGAGGGGATAGCTGTCAGTGTACTTGGGGAAGAATCCCCCATCCATGGCAGCTTCCATGGGAGGCAAGGCCCCAGCATCCAAGGGCTTCCTCTGATTGTCACCCACCCCCACCTGAGACCTTAGTGGTTAGATGGGGGAGGGGGGGCGGGGCCTGATTCGCAGCAGGGTGTGTCCAGATGGTCAGTCTCTGGTGGCTAGCCTGTCCTGACAGGGGAGAGTTAAGCTCCCACTCTCCACCGTGCTGGCTGGCCAGGTGGGCTAAGGGTGACCGAGAGACCAGAACCTGCTTGCTGGAGCTCAGTGCTCAGAGCTGGGGAGGGAGGTCCTGCGGCTCCTCCGCTGTCAGCGCCCACAGCCCCTCCCCGCTTCACTTCCTCCCGCAGCCCCTGCCACCAAGAAGCTCCAGGATCCCAGCAGCCGCCACACCCTGGCTTCAGCCTGCGCAGTAAGTCGGTGGGCAATGCTGGTGACGTTGGAGGGGGCTGGGTCCCCAAGCCTGACAGCGAATGATGGGGCGGGGAAGGCTAGTGGGCTCCTGGCTTCTACAGCCTGGAGTCAGGGTCTGTGTGGGGCTCCGGCTCCCTCTCCCTGGACCTCCACACCCCTTCCTCTGCTGCCAGGGTGGGTGGGGGTCCCAGGAGGTGGGGTACGGGCTGGACAGACAGCTGTTGCTGCTGAGGCTTGGGAGTCTTGGGCTGGAGAAATGGGCCAGGGTTTGGTTGGGGACACAGATGGGCTAAATGGTACGAAACAGAAAGGATGCCCTCCTGCCCCAGTGTGCATAGAAAGGGTGGTGGGTCACATCTGCAAACTGAGGTAGCCAGGCAGCTCCCCGCCCCCCATATTTCCATGGGAAAATGCCCCACCCGGGTCCCAAAGGCCTGATCCCAGCCTACCCTCTCCACTCCCCTCTGCTGCTGCTGCTCCTCTCTGCTCTCTGCCCCCTGCCCTCCTTCTCCACCCTTCTGTCTCTTTACCACTCTCTGACTTGTTTTTCTTCTTTCTGATCCTGCTGACTGGGGCCACGGGGTTGCCCATCCCTGACCCAGGCCCCACCCTTGCCAAGTGATGGAGGCTGTGGTTTCAGTTTTCCTGTGAGGGTGAGATTGTGCTGTTTGCTGAGCTTCCTAGGCCAGCCTAGGGCCCAAGGCAGGGTGGTGGGGACAGCCTGGGCCACAGGCTAGGGGCCTCCCTCCCCTAGTGAAGCCCCCAGAGGCCCTGAGGCACAGAGGTGGCATTCGATGCCTTCAGAGCTGAATCAGACTGAAAATATAGACAGACCCTGAAAGACTTTGAGAACGGAAGAGGAACCTCATGGTAGATGCATGGTGTCAGATCCGGCTCTGCCAACAACTGGTGACCTTGGGAAAGCCACTCCCCCTTTCTAAGCCTTAGTAGTCTTGGCAGCAAAATGAAGGGCTTGA
>NW_022311141.1:0-20207 GCF_002776525.5 Piliocolobus tephrosceles
GCAGCCAGAGAGAAAGGTCGGGTTACCCACAAAGGGAAGCCCATCAGACTAACAGCAGATCTCTTGGCAGAAATTCTACAAGCCAGAAGAGAGTGGGGGCCAATATTCAACATTCTTAAAGAAAAGAATTTTAAACCCAGAATTTCATATCCAGCCAACCTAAGTTTCATAAGTGAAGGAGAAATAAAATCCTTTACAGATAAGCAAATGCTTAGAGATTTTGTCACCACCAGGCCTGCCTTACAAGAGACCCTGAAGGAAGCCCTAAACATGGAAAGGAACAACCGGTACCAGCCATTGCAAAAACATGCCAAAATGTAAACACCATCAAGGCTAGGAAGAAACTGCATCAACTAACGAGCAAAATAACCAGTTAATATCATAATGGCAGGATCAAGTTCACACATAACAATATTAACCTTAAATGTAAATGGACTAAATGCTCCAATTAAAAGACACAGACTGGCAAACTGGATAAAGAGTCAAGATCCATCAGTCTGCTGTCTTCAGGAGACCCATCTCACATGCAGAGACATACATAGGCTCAAAATAAAGGGATAGAGGAAGATCTACCAAGCAAATGGAGAACAAAAAAAAGCAGGGGTTGCAATCCTAGGCTCTGATAAAACAGACTTTAAACCATCAAAGATCAAAAGAAACAAAGAAGGCCATTACATAATGGTAAAGGGATCAATTCAACAGGAAGAGCTAACTATCCTAAATATATATGCACCCAATACAGGAGCACCCAGATTCATAAAGCAAGTCTTTAGAGACTTACAAAGAGACTTAGACTCCCATACAATAATAATGGGAGACTTCAACACTCCACTGTCAACATTAGACAGATCAACGAGACAGAAAGTTAACAAGGATATACAGGAATTGAACTCATCTCTGCACCAAGCGGACCTAATAGACATCTATAGAACTCTCCACCCAAATCAACAGGATATACATTCTTCTCAGCACCACATCGCACTTATTCCAAAATTGACCACATAATTGGAAATAAAGCACTCCTCAGCAAATGTAAAAGAACAGATATTATAACAAACTGTCTCTCAGACCAAGTGCAATCAAACTAGAACTCAGGACTAAGAAACTCAATCAAAACCACTCAACTACATGGAAACTGAACAACCTGCTCCTGAATGAATACTGGGTACATAACGAAATGAAGGCAGAAATAAAGATGTTCTTTGAAACCAATGAGAACAAAGATACAACATACCAGAATCTCTGGGACACATTTAAAGCAGTGTGTAGAGGGAAATTTATAGCACTAAATGCCCACAAGAGAAAGCAGCAAAGATCTAAAATTGACACTCTAACATCACAATTAAAAGAACTAGAGAGGCAAGAGCAAACACATTCAAAAGCTAGCAGAAGGCAAGAAATAACTAAGATGAGAGCAGAACTGAAGGAGACAGAGACACAAAAAACCCTCCAAAAAATCAATGAATCCAGGAGTTGGTTTTTTGAAAAGATCAACAAAATTGACAGACCGCTAGCAAGACTAATAAAGAAGAAAAGAGAGAAGAATCAAATAGATGCAATAAAAAATGATAAAGGGGATATCACCACCGACCCCACAGAATTACAAACTACCATCAGAGAATACTATAAACACCTCTAAGCAAATCAACTAGAAAATCTAGAAGAAATGGATAATTTCCTGGACACGTACACTCTT
The DNA here is from genome assembly GCF_002776525.5 of Piliocolobus tephrosceles. Lineage (NCBI taxonomy): Eukaryota > Metazoa > Chordata > Mammalia > Primates > Cercopithecidae > Piliocolobus > Piliocolobus tephrosceles. Next base: position 1,697 of record NW_022311141.1, read on the forward strand.
CCAAGACTAAACCAGGAAGAAGTTGAATCCCTGAATAGACCAATAGCAGGCTCTGAAATTGAGGCAACAATTAATAGCCTACCAACCAAAAAAAAGTCCAGGACCAGATGGATTCACAGCTGAATTCTACCAGAGGTACAAGGAGGAGCTGGTACCATTTTTTCTGAAACTATTCCAATCAATAGAAAAAGAGGGAATCCTCCCTAACTCATTTTAGGAGGCCAACATCATCCTGATACCAAAGCCTGGCAGAGACACAACAAAAAAGAGAATTTTAGACCAATCTCCCTGATGAACATCGATGCAAAAATCCTCAATAAAATACTGGCAAACCGGATTCAGCAGCACATCAAAAACCTTATCCACCATGATCAAGTGGGCTTCATCCTTGGGATGCAAGGCTGGTTCAACATTCGCAAATCAATCAACGTAATCCAGCATATAAACAGAACCAAAGACAAGAACCACATGATTATCTCAATAGATGCAGAAAAGGCTTTCGACAAAATTCAACAGCCCTTCATGCTAAAAACGCTCAATACATTCGGTATTGATGTAACATACCTCAAAATAATAAGAGCTATTTATGACAAACCCACAGCTAATATCATACTGAATGGGCAAAAACTGGAAAAATTCCCTTTGAAAACTGGCACAAGACAGGGATGCCCTCTCTCACCACTCCTATTCAACATAGTGTTGGAAGTTCTGGCTAGGGCAATCAGGCAAGAGAAAGAAATCAAGGGTATTCAGTTAGGAAAAGAAGAAGTTAAATTGTCCCTGTTTGCAGATGACATGATTGTATATTTAGAAAACCCCATTGTCTCAGCCCAAAATCTCCTTAAGCTGATAAGCAACTTCAGCAAAGTCTCAGGATACAAAATTAATGTTCAAAAATCACAAGCATTCTTATACACCAGTAACAGACAAACAGAGAGCCAAATCATGAATGAACTTCCATTCACAATTGCTTCAAAGAGAATAAAATACCTAGGAATCCAACTTACAAGGAATGTAAAGGACCTCTTCAAGGAGAACTACAAACCACTGCTCAGTGAAATCAAAGAGGACACAAACAAATGGAAGAACATACCATGCTCATGGATAGGAAGAATCAATATCGTGAAAATGGCCATACTGCCCAAGGTTATTTATAGATTCAATGCCATCCCCATCAAGCTACCAATGAGTTTCTTCACAGAATTGGAAAAAACTGCTTTAAAGTTCATATGGAACCAAAAAAGAGCCTGCATTGCCAAGACAATCCTAAGTCAAAAGGACAAAGCTGGAGGCGTCACGCTACCTGACTTCAAACTATACTACAAGGCTACAGTAACCAAAACAGCATGGTACTGGTACCAAAACAGAGATATAGACCAATGGAACAGAACGGAGTCCTCAGAAATAATGCCACACATCTACAACCATCTGATCTTTGACAAACCTGACAAAAACAAGAAATGGGGAAAGGATTCCCTATTTAATAAATGGTGCTGGGAAAATTGGCTAGCCATAAGTAGAAAGCTGAAACTGGATCCTTTCCTTACTCCTTATACGAAGATTAATTCAAGATGGATTAGAGACTTAAATGTTAGACCTAATACCATAAAAACCCTAGAAGAAAATCTAGGTAGTACCATTCAGGACATAGGCATGGGCAAGGACTTCATGTCTAAAACACCAAAAGCAACGGCAGCAAAAGCCAAAATTGACAATTGGGATCTAATTAAACTAAAGAGCTTCTGCACAGCAAAAGAAACTACCATCAGAGTGAACAGGCAAAAGCTTTTCTTGATCGTCTTATATCTGTTGACTGAGAATGCTTTTTGTGTTCATTTTAAACAAATTTTACCTTCCGAAAGATATGAAGGTAAGGGGAATATTTTGCTATGTCCCAGTCTCCACACCTCCTAAACACGGACATGATCCTCCTCACTATCTCCTTCCCACCTCCCTTTTGTGGGGTTAACAGACAGGCTCTCTCAAATGTGCCTCCAACACTGTAAGCTCCCAGACCCACCCATTTGAAGTCTAAAAATCTAAGCATCCAAAGGAAAAGAAATCTAAAACAATACCAACTTTAACACATAAATTGATAAATGCCCTTTTTTCTCTCTCTTCTTATCAAATATAAGTATTTAACTATATGTCTGTACTTAGACTAGACTGAAGGCATAGTTCCTGCTGTATAGACATGAAATAAATGTTAGGTGAAAGAAAATGTAAAGTAAATGAATAGCTGGTTCCATTAGCCATCATAGTGCATTTGCCAGTGTTAATAGCATCCACTCCTGGGTAGTACATTTCTCTTTGCACCTCGTACCTCATCCCAATGCCTCATTTTTTCCTTTGCAAATCTCCACCCTCTCTCCACTAACGTTTAACAATTAAAATTCTCAAAATCATCAAAATGTTCTTTCTCACTTGTCTGTCTCTTGATTAATATGGCTGAGTCAAGCTGACTTTTCTTTCAGCTCTCTAAGCATACCTGTTCACATATTGCCTATATTTGAACAATTTTAAAATGTTGATAAGAGACACTGTTCAGTTTTTAAACGTTAAGAGACATCATTATCTCTTATCAACATTTTAAAACTGAATAGTGTCTCTTATACTTGCACAATAGCATACACTTGAAATGCAATTTCTGCACCCCAATGTCATTTATTCTAGCCAATCACTATTTACCATTCGCCTTCAGGTCTCAGCTTAAAATTGCTTTCTTTAGGGATACCTAAAACAAGATTAGGAGCCTCAATTGCCATAGTACCTCCATAATACTTTTCATAATTATAATTGAATAATTATGATTGGGTTTATTATTAGTTTCTCTCATTGGACAGTAAGCTCTTTGAGGAACTTCAACAGCAGGGTTGAGTGAGCTGATGTGGACAATCTCCACCAACTATAAACGACAGAATGGCTGGATGAAATTTTAACTATATATTCAAACTCAAAAGAAAGGTAAATAGAAATCCGTGAGCATACAAAACAATGAGATGTTAAAAAGAAAAAAAAAAATCATAGCATTAAGCAAGAGTTAACCCCTCCAAGAAGAAGTAAAGTGATGACAAAAAAGCATAAAGCCTCAGAGGAAAGACATGGGCAAAAACTGTTGTACGGTTGTAATTCTAGATATGAGTTAGTATAATATCACTTAAAGGTAGACTAAGAGTTCCATAAGTTAAGAATGTATACTATAAATCCTGAAGCAATCACTTAAAAAAGTTGCAACTTTAACATGCTTCTTTATGCCAATAAATTCTAAAGTTTAGAGAAAATTAACATATTTCTTTTTTTTTTTTTTTTTTTTTTTTTCAGACGGGGTATCATTCTATTGTCCAGGCTGGAGTGTAGCAGTGCAATCTTGGCTGACTGTAGCCTTGACTTCCCAGGTTCAAGCAATCCTCTACCTCAGCCTCCCAAGTAGCTAGAACTAGAGGCACATGCCACCATGCCCAGTTAATTCTTGTATATTTTGTAGAGATTGGTTTTCACCATGTTGCCCGGGCTGGTCTCAAACTCCTGGGCTCAAACAATCTGTTTGTCTCGGCCTCCCAAAGTGCTTGGATTACAAGCACGAGCCACCATACGTAGCCAAATGGATATTTCTTGAGAAACACAAGCTACCAAATCTCATTGAAGAAAAAAACTAGATCGTTGGAATAGCCCTATGTCTATGATAGAATGTGAATGTGTTATTAAAAACCTTCCCATAATGAAAACTACAGGCCCCAAATCCTTCACTGGTGAATTATACCATGTATTTCAGGAGAAAATAATAGAAGTTCTACATAAACTCCTCCAGAAAATTAAAGAAGACAGGATACTTTCCATCTTATTTTATCAGTATTAGCCTGATTACAAAACCCGGCAAAGACATTATGGAGAACATGATAATCCATGTGGAAAATCCAAAAAAATGATTTAAAAAGCTATCAAAACTAATAATTGAGCTTTTATAAGGTTATAGGATATAAGACCCGTCTGAAAAATCAATTGCATTTCTATATTCTGATGATACAGTAGTTTCTTACAATATCAAACATACATGGCATATAACGCAGACTTTCTACTTCTGGGTATTAGAAATGTAATCATATAACTCTACAAAAACTTGTACTTGAAGGTGTATAGCAGTTTTATTTGTAACAGCCAAATATTGGAAATAATCCAGAGCCTCATCAATAGGCGAATGGGTAAGCAAACTGTGGTACATCCATATAACAGAATACTACTCAGCAATAAAGTGATAAGTTATTGTTACACTCAAAAATGTGAATTTCAAAATCACTTTACTGAAAGAAGCCGCAAGAAAAGAATACACATTGTATTTTTATAATTCTATATATATTGAACTCTAGAAGACGAAAAGTATTATATAATGACAAAAAGCAGATCAGTAGTTACTTAGGAATCAGGGGTGAGGAGAAGTAAGGTAGACAGAGAGGAATTACAAAGGAGCAGAAGGAAATTTTTGGAATTTGCAATGAATATGTCTACTATCTTGAGGTGATAGTTTAATGGATACATACATTTAGTAGTTTTATCAGAATGAATATTTTATATATATATATATATATATATATATATATACAGCTTATTATAGGTAAATTCCACCTGAATAAGGCTATAAAAATAATCAAAGGAATGGAAATGACAACTTTTTAAAAGTTAGTAAATTTTAAAATACCTAGATGTGAACAAGTACCAAATAGAATTTTTTAAAATTAAAAACATAGTCGTCAATTTTGAAAACTTAATAGATGAGTTATAAAGCAGACCAGCTCCATCAGAAAGCAAATTAACAAGGTGTAAAAAGGATATAACTATATTATCCAAGTGGCAGCTCATATAGCTAAATGTATGAAAAGTATAAAAGAATCATTAAATGATATGAAGGGGAAATGAGGAGATATGACATATATCTCAAGAATTCAGAAAAGAACAGATATAATGGGTGAATTATAATAGTTGAAGTTATAAGGCTGAAAATTTTCTAAGATTTGAGAAATAAGTAAATTTAAAATAGATGAATCACACCAATAACAAGAATTGCAAAGAGAAAATAAATGTCAATCTAGAAAATTCTATAGCTAGCTAACTAATCATTTAAAAATCAAGACTAATGAAAACCTTTCAGACCAAGATTGAGAGAAAGTCATTGGTGAAAGAACTACTAAATAGTATCCCTCAATAAGAAGGAAATCAAATACAGATGAAATGAGTGTGTTGCAAGAAGCAATAGTGACCAAAGAAACTGGTAAATGTGTAGATAATTCTAAACAAGCATTGACTGAAATTGGGAGGAAGAAAAGGAAAACAATGACTGATATTAAGATTAAAAACAATTAACATAGTAGGTAATAATCGCATGAAAATTAGGAGGGCAAAGGCCATCAGTAAACTATTACAAATTCCATATGCTGTTTTGGAGGAGCACAAACATGTTTATGAATTTTGGGCTTTGTTAAGTGAAACATTCATATTGATACTTAAAGATAACTGCCCAAAACTAAGCAAGTAAAAGCAAAGTCTGATACAGTTGACGCAGATAGCATTTTTGCTAAATAGGATTAAAAATAGGTGAACTGAACTTCAATAAGGCTATAAAAATCATCAAAAGAATGAAAATGACAATTTTTTTAAGTTAGTAAATTGCTAATGACGGTTATTTACTTTTCGAAGTTAGTGAATAAATACATTGCTTGTTATTTTCTATATTTCTCAAAGCATACCTGTATTTTCTTAATGTGATATTACTTCTGTTATTGAGCTTCTTAAGTACAAGGATTCCCAGAAACAGAACCACTAGGATACGCAGTTGGATTGCATGATCTTGGGACTGTCCAGTAGAGGCAATGAGGCAGTACAGGATGATGCCTATTAGCACAGGCTTAGGAGTTGGAACTCCTGAAGGTAAATTCCAGCTCTGTCATTGATTTGTGCAATGGTCTTTAGCCAGTTACTTAACCTCTGATTATCATAGGTACCTTACCTAAAATGCTATTGTCCTTAAGTGTTGCCATTATTTAATGATATAATTCATTGAGAAAGTGCTTAGTAAGGTATCTGGCATATTGTAGGCATTCAATTGATGGTAGTTTCTGTTATTTCTGCACCTCCATGTCTTTCCCAGGACATGTTGATGATTTATGAGAACAAGTGTCTGATCACTTGGTGAGAAGTAAGTGCCAACTTGCCCAGGACTGATTTATTTTATTCACATCTCCCAGAAAAAGAAGCTAGCTCCTGCAAATTTTGTGGATGCTAACTATGGCTTAGGACTTAAGACAATCAATCCTGGCCAACCCAAATCTCCTATTCCACACACAATGTATCAAGGGAAGGGCTGGCATCAAGGAAGCTGATGTAAATCTTTCTCCCAGATTGCCCTGACATACAGATTCAACTCCACAGCTCAGAACTCAGCTTTTTGACCACAGAAGGGACAGGCTGGTTCTCCATCTAACACTATCCCCAAACTGGCCAGACAGGACTGGAGTTGAGGTTCTGCCATGACATATTATCATGGCATCCACACCACTGAGCTCATCAAAGGAGAGCCCAATGCTTCCCTAACCATGTGGTTTGTAATCCTCAAAGCCCACAGCCTCACCCCGGTCCTGCTAGATCCCTATGTGCCTCCCTGGGATGCAATGGACAATGATGAACCTGCACACTGCTACTGCCCTACCCTCAGAAAGTTTTCCCCAACGAACTCTACCCTAACAGGCTTTGTGTGAGTACTGCCTAGCCATTTGCCCCTGTCTATGTGACAATCCACTAACCAGACCTAAGACACAGATGTTGAATTATATGAATTCTACTCCCACTGGCTCTCACCTACCTTCCCTGAAACACTTCAGGCAATCACAACCCTGGATATTTCTTCAGGAATCAGCTCTGATGTCTTCTTTGTTCTGCCTTAGGCACAAACAAGTCTTTGCTCACCTTGCCCGTATCAGTTCTGTGGCTGCCTAGTCTGTCCTATGTCCTCCACTTCCTTTCCCTGGCTAATTACATTGATAACTTTATACTACAACTAAGGTCTTATTTGGTATTGAGCAAGGAAACCAAGGTCTTCCTCATTCATTGGGGAAGTTGGAAAGCAGGGATCAGATGGATTGTCTACTGCATAATCACAATACAGCTAGTTGAGGCAACTACCGTGAAAAGCAGGAAAAGGTCTATTAAGCTCAACCTGCCAGTCTCTAAGTACCCAACATAGCATGATAGTGAACCAATTAATGAGCAATCAATAAGTATAAAGTGGTGTTTGAACAAATTATATAGAAAATAGTCAGAAATGCAAGAGTCATGATATTGGTCTGGGCAGTAACTTCTTGGATATGACACCAAAAGCATAGGCAAAAAAAGCAAAAATAGACAAATGAGATTGCATCAAACTAAAAAGCTTCTGCACAGCAAAGGAAGCAAACAACAGAGGGAAGAGACAATCCACAAAACAAGAGAAAACATTTACAAATCATACATCAGATAAGGGATTAATATCCAAAATATACAGGGAACTCAAACTACTCAATAACAAGAAAACCACCCTATTTAAAAATGGTCAAAGGACCTGACAGATAGTTCTCAAAAGAGACACATAAATGGCCAACAGATATATTTGAAAATGCTCAGCATCTCTAAGCACCAGAGAAGTGCAAATTAAAACTACAATGAGCTATCACCTCACACCTGTTAGACTGGCTATCTATCATAACATAAAAGAAACAAGTGTTAGTGAGCATGTGGGGAAAAGGGACTCTTGTCCACTGTTGGTGATATTGTCAATTAGTACAACAATTTTGGAAAATGATATGGAAGTTCCCCCAAAAATCTAAAAATAGAATTTCATATGATCCAGCAATCCCATCCACCTCTGGATATATATCCAAAGGAATTGAAGTCAGTATGCTGAAGCGATGTCTACGCTACCATATTTGTTGCAGCATTATTCACAATACCCAAGATATGAAAACAGTTAAAATGCCAATCAATTGATTAATGGATTTTTTTAATGTGGTATAAATTCACAACAGAATACTATTTGGCCTTTTAAAAGCAGAAAATTTGTGACAACATAGATAAACCTAGAGGACATTATGCTAAGGGAAATAAACCAGGCACAGAAAAATAAATACCATGTGATCTCATTATATGCTGAATCTAAATAAGTCCAATTTGTGGAAGTAGAAAGTAGAATGACGGTTACCAGAAGCTGACGGAGTGAAATATGAAGGGGGAGATGCTGGTCAAAGGACACAAAGTTTCATTTAGACAGGAGAAATAGGTTCTGGAGATCTATTGCACAGCATAGAGGCTATAGTTAATAATAAAATACTTTATATTTGAAAATAAATAAAAGAGAGAATTTTAAATGTTCTTGCCTCAAAGAAATGATAAATATTTGAAGTGATAAATATGTTAATTAGCCTGATTTGATTACTCCACAATGTATACATATATCAAAATATTACATTGTAACCATTAAATATAAACAATTACTATATGCCAAATAAAAATAAAATAAACCATTTAAAAAAGAAATAGGAATTCTAAAAATGCAAGATTCATGTTTGCAACAAACTGAGTAATTCAAATAGCAGGCTAATCAATCATTTATTTAACCCTGGATGGTATAGATTGTTTTCTTTTTAACCAAGAGGTCAAATGCATATAGCAGATTGGGGCCTTTTAAATGCAGAAATATAGAAACATCAGACATCATTACACAGACATGAGTTTAGTTCCTCTGCTTTCTACCTCCATCTTCTATTCATTTAACAAATATATATCATGCACTAGTCTAAATGACCCATAAAAATGGGGTGGAAATTCTGGGGTACTGTTTAAATCTTTGATGATTCCATATAAGAAACAATAAGCAATATCTGTATTACCACAAGAGAAACTCGGTCTGGAAATATTGACTTCAGAGAAGAATTTTGCATAAGTCATGTCCAGCGGGGTTTCATTAGTGATGTAGCAGAAGTTGCTCAAGGTGGAGGGGTCTCTCCCTGAGGCAGCTTGGTGCTGCAGACCCCAAAGGCAGAGTTACAGCAGAGCTCTGCTGCAGAAGTGCCTGGAAGGTCACTTCCCTGCCCACCCAAACCTGTGTGCAAAGAAACCTGGTGGCTACTTTTTCAGCTTGAACAAACCTTTGACCTGATGGCCAGAGGAGCTCTTTCTGTAAATCTTTACACCCAAACAGAATTCACCTGTTGACTTGCAAGGAAACAAATATTTTTTAAGCGCTTTAAAAAAATTAACTAATTCATATCATGAGAAAAATCTCACCTTAATTCATCTGAGGGCTCATCTATTCAATTCCTCAACCCATTCTACGGTCCTTATTAATTATCAAAAATTATTTATGCACTGGTTATTTAGATAGTCGGCTAAGTTCTTATGGAAACAAGAAAACACATTTTTTAAAATTTGCCAAAATCTGCTGTTCCCTTTCCCTCAGAAGCACAGAAAGTGAGTTCTTGTGGTTTCTTAGATGGATGACAGATTTCTATCTAATTAATCCAGAGCCCTGTGTATAGAAATGACTGCAAAGCAAACATGTCTATTAACAAAAAGCAGTGATTACTGGTTGGCACTGGGCCAGCAACTCTACATAAGCAATGAACTGATGCGTACAACTGTCTCCGTGCCATATGGGTTCTGCTGTAGCAGTGAATTTGATCCAATGTAAGGTTAAGAGATGTCAAATTTAACTGGGTTTAATTGATACTGGTAAGAGGTTCTAAATAAAGAGACAGTGTGTGCACCATCAGAAACAGGCAACACGTCAGGCTCTATCCTCCCAGTTTGTTGGCAACTCAGTTACTGCCAGACATTCAAATTAGTTTTCAAATGCAACTTTCTCAAATACGATTTTTTGTGGAAGTTGGGTTAACAGGTTTCTCCGCAGCTAACTGGGGCTGAATATTATGTTATTATATAATTACGTCTGCGGTTACTTCTCTCTTTATCACAAAGTTCTTATTTACACAAACCATGTAGAAAACTCACATTCAGCATGCCCATTATGAACTCACTATTCTCTCCAAACTCACTCTTCCATCTGTATCTGCTGTTCAGACAAGGGTCCCTTGATAACCAAAGAGAAAGATTTTAAAGTCATCTTGACTCCTCTAACTTTCTTATCTTCCACTAATCTCCATAAATTCAACTTCACACATGTCCCTTACATGAGTCCATTTCTCCCCACTACCAACTGTCCCACCTTCACCATGTCTCCCCTGAGTTGTAATAGCTTCCTAGTGGAATGCCCACCTATCTAACCATTCTTCCCAACTGCCAGACACTTCCCTGTTTAAAACTCCCAATATTTGTCTTCCGTATCTCCTAAGAAAGAAATCAGACTTTAGAGTCCTTTTTGCTATACCTGCACCTGCCCACTCACTGTCAACCTCCAGCATCCGCCTTGATCCAGACACCCTGGCTTCTCATCCTACTCTCGGCATGTATGTGCAAGCATTTTTGTGCTGTTGCCTCTGCTTAAAACACCACCCTTAAGTTTTTCCTGAAAATTAAGGGAGGAAAAGCTCAAACCTTACTTTTCTGAAGCTTTTTCCACCCCAAGCAGAACTCACCGCCCTTTTCTGTACTCCCACAGCTCATTGTTCGTAACTTTATTATAGCACTGATGTGACGCATTAGACCTGCGTTTATGTCTAACTATCCATCTCGATTATGAGTCGCTGTGACTCCTATCCATCTCCGTTATGGAAAATCATGCCGTTTATCTTCATACAACTGAGTTCCCCACAGTGTTGGGCCTGACTCTGTGATGGCGGAGTGAGGAATACACAGAAGGGCACATCCAAGCCATGTGGACAGGCTGATTGAACCCACATTAACAACTGTATCTCACCCGCAACATGACAGGAGATACCTCCTCTCATCTAGGGGATGGAATCCATTTCAACCAGGTGCATCTTACCAATTAACAATGACAACCACAAATGTTTATTGAGCACTACATTTTGCTCAGCACTTTACAATCATTACTTCATTTATTATTCATGAGTGTCCCATAGGGTAAGGATTTCTCTCTGCTTTTGTGTTCTTTTGTCTAGGACCTGGCACATGTAAATACTGTTGATGAACAGACAATCTATGTAGTATATTATTACCTTCATTTCACTGAGAAAGAAACTGAGATGCAGAGATGTTAAACAACTTGCCCAAGTGCTGTGGACTGAATTGTGTCACCCAAAGATTCACATGTTAAATCCCTAACCCCAATGCCACTGTATTTGGAGATAGGGCTTTTAGAGGAAAATTAAGGTTAAATGAGTCCTAGGGCTTGATAAGTTCGGTGATTTTACGAGAGATAAAGAGAGAGACACCTGTCTCCACTTGCATACACCAAGGACAGGTCGTGTGACAACACAGCAATAAAGCAGCAATCACAAGCCAGGAAGAGCACCGTACCAGAGCCTGACCATGCTGGACTCCTGATCTCAGGTTTTCAGCACCTAGAAGAACAAGAAAATAAATTTCTGATGTTTAAGCCACCTAGTCTATGGCTATTTTCTGTAAAATCCCAAGATGATTTAGACACTAGTTATTTAGGAAAATTAGGAAATGGAAAACTCAAAATTTTAACCTAGATTAACAGATTTCAGAAGCTTTATCCAGTCACTACGGAGTATTTATCAAAGTATGTGTTGTGACCCACTAGTGGTTCTGAATGTGATCTACTGGACTACAATCAGCAATTTTTCTAGAAGTTGAATAGACAGGTATAGAATACAATTGAAGAGAATAGAAAATATCAGAGTGTGTCACTGTTTGAAGTAATATAAGTAATCCTTGAAAAACATGTCACTTTTTTTTTGAGATGGAGTCTCACTCTGTCACCCAGGCTGGAGTGCAGTGATGCAATCTCAGCTCACTGCAACCTCTGCCGCCCAGGTTCAAGTGATTCTCCTGCCTCAGTCTCCCAAGTAGCTAGGATTACATGTGTGCTCTACCACACCTGGCTAATTTTTGTATTTTTAGTAGAGATGGGGTTTCACCATGTTGGCCAGGCTGGTCTTGAACTCCTGACTTCAGGTGACCCGCCTGCCTTGGCCTCCCAAAGTGCTGGGATTACAGGCATAAGCCACTGTGCCTGGCCCATAAGTCACTTTTCAAAGTAAGACTTTAAAAATATAAGCATTACTTTATAAAACCTTTGTTCCAGAAATGTGGAGGGGAGGTGTAGAGGGCATATGCACCCCAATGTGATATGTATCTCTCACTGTGAGTTTTATCAAAAATATTTTTATAAACACTGTGTTTTTGCCATACTGTCTCACAAATAGCCCATCCATCCTATCTCTAGCCAGACCTCTTCTGATATAAGGAAATATCATGTACCCATAGGTGAGTCCTGATTTTCATACTGCTTACACAATTTTCCTCTTGGTCATAGCTCATTCCAGCATGACACGGTTTGACATTTAATCTCTACACATCACACATATATGTTCCCTTACTTATTTTGTGCCCATGTTTTTTTCTTGCAACAGTGGAAGCTGACCACAGCTTGACTGTCCATCCTTACTCCCCGTTTTCTACAATTCTTAACTTAGTCTGTATCCCTGCAGCACTCTTCTAAGGGCTTATTCATTACAAATGCACACTAAATGCATGTGCAATAATTCAACTAATTGATCCAATCAAGTAGATTATATCCATTTGAGAGCTTCTGTTCAGTCCCAAAAGAGCCCAGATTCAGTCATGGAGAAATCAAGCAGGCATTAGCTCTGATTCTGGAAAACTTGGGTTTTTGTTCCTAGAATCAAAACATCAGTAAGTTTTGTTTAATATTGAGACAATGTAAACATCTATAATTTTCTTTCTGGCTCAGTCGTGATCTCTATATGGTAGTCAGGCTCATTGTGGTGGGGGTGGGTCTGGTATACTCACCCAAGTGATATAGGCACAAGTGACAGCCACCTCAAAGACCATATCTAGGTATGGGCCATTTGAGTAGCTGCCACCACAAAGACAATCTTGTCTGGGCCCTGAGTAGCGAGACCAGACATTCTGCAGGACAGGCTTAAGGGATGCCAGTCAGCACCACGGACAGTTCCAGGTGCACCTGACTGACTTTAGAATAGCAGGAATCCCTTTGATGTGTAGTCAGCCCCAGCATATTTGGCTTATTGCCTCTCCAATGTACAGCCCACTCCACACAGGTGCCTCAAACTGCAATGGGCTTTTCAGTGCCAAAGACCATGTGGCACTAGGCCCAGGAGTTCCTTTTTCCAAGGTCTGGAGATATTACTTCCTCCTCTGGGTCTAGACAGGCCCCTCAAATGAGGAAGGGGAAGAAGCGGTGGGTTCAGCTCTCCCCCACCCCTTGATTTAACATCATCTTTTTGCAATGTCCTATATCTTCTGTCACCCAGGTCATTACCTAACACAGGTAGGAGTTAGGGGAGAGAGTGTCTGGCCTATCTGTAAAGTTTATTTATTAATTTTCTGATTGCCCAGCATCTCTTCCAACTTAATTTAGTAATATATCCCAACTTTTGGTGAGCTACTTCTCCCCTCACAGTATGCTATGTCTATTAATCAGAATGGCTCATCATCCCCAGGTAACTTGGCAGACATGTGACTCATCTTGGACAATCAGATGCTTCCTTCCTAGAATTAGAAGAATAATAGTAAACTAGTCAGAATTTCCTTATTACTAGTAAATTCTTGACCCTGAAAAGACAGTTGACTATTTCCTTCTATCAAGACCCTCTGAGGCTTCATGTTTCCTGTCTGTTCCAAATCTGGATCTTTAATCTCATAAGCAACTTCCCTATCTTTCTACAGATATCTCTTTTGCCTAAATTAGCCAGTATTAGTTTCTATTGCTTATAACCAAAAATTCCTTACAGTTTCATCTACTAAGAATAAAGGCTATGCCTGGAATCTTGAGATGGAAGGTAGAGAGGATAATAAATTTATAATTGGCAGTTAAGCCAACTAAGAGACTACAAGCCAAGACTACATGAAATTTATTTCTAAATCCTTACACACCTTAGAACATGCTTTATGCATAGTTGGTATTCAAAATGTACCTGTTAAGTTGGGGCATATATAAAAATCTATAAAGTGAGCATGACTAAGAGAGAGAGATGGATGCTGGTTAAACATTATTGTGAATAGTGCATATTTTGGAGGCAAGAAACAGCTCTCAAAGAAGTTACCGTTACCTCTTCACCTCTCTCTCTTCCTCTTCATATCCCTCTCACTTTTAACAATAAATACAAATTTCAAAGCCTCATCTTAGTTCTCTCATTTGTTAGGGCATCTGTTATACCATGGAGTAAAGGCATTGGAGCAAAGTAAAATAAAATTCATGTAAAATAAAGGCTTTTTCAAAGAATTCCTAAATTTTGATCCTTTCTGATATTCCCCTGACTCCAGTTAATAAAAATAGCTACAGTTAATAAAACATTCTATCCACTCCTTTTCAATGCTGCCTATTATTCTTGAATGCTCAAAAGCCCCAGGCTCCCAGCCAGGTCAAAAGGTTTCACAAAACATCCACGAATTATTTCGAAGCAGTGAGACTCCCACAGCATGCCTCCCCGGAAACTGTAAGGCAAGAAAATCCATCCTCTCTTTCTGAACGAAAGTCAGAATTCACAGGAGGAGATATAAAGAAACCACCAGATAAAGGTTTATTCTTATTTTGCACCTTTAGTCTGTAATCCCAGGTACACCCCTCACCTAAGTAGGAGCATTCCTTCCCAGGAGAAGAATCCCAGCACACTGTCTATGACAATGTATTTTCAACATTTTCTATAGCAACCACAAATTCTATTTTTAAAAACAATTCCATTCTTCGATATGCTGGAGGGCATTCATAGTTTTCTCTCCCAAACACTGAAGGGAGAAAATTCTCCCACCTTAGCCCTTTGGTCTTTTCTCTTTCAATCAGACTTTAGCAGGTTCAAGTTGAGCTTGCTAAAAAAGGAGCCTCTGTTCACTCCCCTGTCAAACCAAACCTTTCTGCACAGCCCTTTGGCTTTGCTGGATGTTGTTATAAGACCCAGTCCTTACAAGCAACACAGTATTTCCAGCCTGAGCTCTCCACAATTTGATTCCTCATCCAAAATGTAGTATACTATAAGAGACATACCATGGCTATAAGATTAATGATAGACATAGGGCCCACTCATCCATCTCACAGGACCTACACTATGGGTTACTTGGCAGTATGATGTAACCTGGCCTGGGGAGTTCCAACTCTGGCCCAAAGATTACCCAGTCTCTATGATAACGGGTTGCCCTAGAGACAAGGCCACCTCAGTACAGATGCAATTTTCATAAACATTAAAACAAAGCTTACCCTTGCAAGAATAGTTTAAACTCCCTTTATGAAATAAATACCTGGTAACTGGCCCAGACAGAATACAGGTATAAGAAAGGGGGAAGGATCCCGCAAACTCTGAGAATGGTATCCAAAGGAAAACCTCCCCTTCAGGGGGTCATCTGACCTCTGGCTATATCTGGTCCATGCCACCGTGAGAGTGCTACCAGAAGAAACTGCCTGAACACCAGATGGTGCCTGATTCTTATCTTTGATGCAAATCAGACCAAATAGGGAAAAGTCACCTCTGGGGAAAATGGTTAACCAGGCCCACCTGACAGCCCCAAACACCACACAAAACTGATTCTTTGTGTGTGAATTGTGACCTTAGAGTGATACCCTTAAATTCCAAACTGCCGTATCTGCTAATGTACATAATTCCTCCCTGGTTTAGTCCTGACCCACTGGAAGAGTGGGCAGTAGATTCTTCACTGTCATTGCCAACAGCAAAAAGGTTATGAAACGAAAAAGATAACAAGTTGCAGGAAAGAACAACAGAGCTATGTAAACCACCCTGCTGTGATAGTTGCATTTTAAAACCAAATCAAGGGGGGGCGGAGCAAGATGGCCGAATAGGAACAGCTCCAGTCTCCAACTCCCAGCGAGAGCGACACAGAAGACCGGTGATTTCTGCATTTTCAACTGAGGTACCGGGGTCATCTCACTAGGGAGTGCCGGACAATCGGTGCTGGTCAGCTGCTGCAGCCCGACCAGCGAGAGCTGAAGCAGGGCGAGGCATCGCCTCACCTGGGAAGTGCAAGGGGGAAGGGAATCCCTTTTCCTAGCCAGGGGAACTGAGACACACAACACCTGGAAAATTGGGTAACTCCCACCCCAATACTGTGCTTTAAGCAAACGGGCACACCAGGAGATTATATCCCACCCCTGGCCGGGAGGGTCCCACGCCCACAGAGCCTCCCTCATTGCTAACACAGCAGTCTGCGATCTAACCGCAAGGCAGCAGCGAGGCTGGGGGAGGGACGCCCACCATTGCTGAGGCTTAAGTAGGTAAACAAAGACACTGGGAAGCTCGAACTGGGTGGAGCTCACAGCAGCTCAAGGAAACCTGCCTGTCTCTGTAGACTCCACCTCTGGGGACAGGGCACAGCTAAACAACAACAACAACAAAAAAAAGCAGCAGAAACCTTGGCAGATGCAAACAACTCTGTCTGACACCTTTGAAGAGAGCAGTGGATCTCCCAACACGGAGGTTGAGATCTGAGAAGGGACAGACTGCCTGCTCAAGTGGGTCCCTGACCCCTGAGTAGCCTAACTGGGAGACATCCCCCACTAGGGGCAGTCTGACACCCCACACCTCACAGGGTGGAGTACACCCCTGAGAGGAAGCTTTCACAGCAAGAATCAGACAGGTACACTCACTGTTCAGCAATATTCTATCTTCTGCAACATCTGCTGCTGATACCCAGGCAATCTCCAACAAACCTACAGCTGAGGGTCCTGACTGTTAGAAGGAAAACTATCAAACAGGAAGGACACCTATACCAAAACCCCATCAGTACGTCACCATCATCAAAGACCAGAGGCAGATAAAACCACAAAGATGGGGAAAAAACAGGGCAGAAAAGCTGGAAATTCAAAAAATAAGAGCGCATCTCCCCCTGTACAGCCATCATCAGCAACGGATCAAAGCTGCTCAGAGAATGACGTTCACAAGATGAGAGAAGAAGGCTTCAGTCCATCAAACTTCTCAGAGCTAAAGGAGGAATTACGTACCCAGCGCAAAGAAACTAAAAATCTTGAAAAAAGAGTGGAAGAATTGACAGCTAGAATAATTAATGCAGAGAAAGTCATAAACGAAATGACAGAGATGAAAACCATGACACGAGAAATACGTGACAAATGCACAAGCTTCAGTAACCGACTCAATCAACTGGAAGAAGGAGTATCAGCGATTGAGGATCAAATGAATGAAATGAAGCAAGAAGAGAAACCAAAAGAAAAAAGAAGAAAAAGAAATGAACAAAGCCTGCAAGAAGTATGGGATTATGTAAAAAGACCAAATCTACTTCTGATTGGGGTGCCTGAAAGGGAGGGGGAAAATGGAACCAAGTTGGAAAACACTCTTCAGGATATCATCCAGGAGAACTTCCCCAACCTAGTAGGGCAGGCCAACATTCAAATTCAGGAAATACAGAGAACGCCACAAAGATACTCCTCCAGAAGAGCAACTCCAAGACACATAATTGCCAGATTCACCAAAGTTGAAATGAAGGAAAAAATCTTAAGAGCAGCCAGAGAGAAAGGTCGGGTTACCCACAAAGGGAAGCCCATCAGACTAACAGCAGATCTCTTGGCAGAAATTCTACAAGCCAGAAGAGAGTGGGGGCCAATATTCAACATTCTTAAAGAAAAGAATTTTAAACCCAGAATTTCATATCCAGCCAACCTAAGTTTCATAAGTGAAGGAGAAATAAAATCCTTTACAGATAAGCAAATGCTTAGAGATTTTGTCACCACCAGGCCTGCCTTACAAGAGACCCTGAAGGAAGCCCTAAACATGGAAAGGAACAACCGGTACCAGCCATTGCAAAAACATGCCAAAATGTAAACACCATCAAGGCTAGGAAGAAACTGCATCAACTAACGAGCAAAATAACCAGTTAATATCATAATGGCAGGATCAAGTTCACACATAACAATATTAACCTTAAATGTAAATGGACTAAATGCTCCAATTAAAAGACACAGACTGGCAAACTGGATAAAGAGTCAAGATCCATCAGTCTGCTGTCTTCAGGAGACCCATCTCACATGCAGAGACATACATAGGCTCAAAATAAAGGGATAGAGGAAGATCTACCAAGCAAATGGAGAACAAAAAAAAGCAGGGGTTGCAATCCTAGGCTCTGATAAAACAGACTTTAAACCATCAAAGATCAAAAGAAACAAAGAAGGCCATTACATAATGGTAAAGGGATCAATTCAACAGGAAGAGCTAACTATCCTAAATATATATGCACCCAATACAGGAGCACCCAGATTCATAAAGCAAGTCTTTAGAGACTTACAAAGAGACTTAGACTCCCATACAATAATAATGGGAGACTTCAACACTCCACTGTCAACATTAGACAGATCAACGAGACAGAAAGTTAACAAGGATAT
>NW_022311143.1:0-1200 GCF_002776525.5 Piliocolobus tephrosceles
ATATGTATATGTATATGTATATGTATATGTATATGTATATGTATATGTATATGTATATGTATATGTATATGTATATGTATATGTATATGTATATGTATATGTATATGTATATGTATATGTATATGTATATGTATATGTATATGTATATGTATATATGTTTATTTTATTTGCTTGTTTCAATTTCAATATAATATGAAACAAACTTTTTTATTAACATAATGATTTTAATATATATAAATTTATAACAATTAAAAAAACATACATACACATGTATATATATGTATGTATATATATATATATATATATACCCAATAATGCAAATGTAACATTAATCTCATTGTGCTTGTTATATTATCATGTGGTATCATTTCTTTTTTTAAAATGTTTCAAGTAATACACTGTTTTAATATAAAATTATTTAATATTTTTGAACAAACTTAAAATGTTATTATTATAATTTGTTTTTTTTTATTTTTCCTATTTTGCTTTATTATCATACAATGGTTTATAATTATTATTTTGCATAAACACTAATACATATAGAATTTTATAATTAATACATATGTGTATAGCTAATCCTGGTCTTATTGTAATAAAAGTTTTAAACGATTTGAAAATATTCAGATATATATTACATAAATATTACAACAAATGTATACAATAACATGTGTAAATATGTTAACACATTTAATAAAAAAACAAAAGCTTTATCATTATTATATATACAAACATATATATACATATGTATATATATATATTAGTGATGTTTTTAAATAATGCTTACAGCTATAAATAATATAATTTTAAAAATAGTTTTATTATAATAAACTTTTTGTAATTTTCTTTTAGATAATTATGTGTTAAGTTTTCATAAACAAAATTTTTTAAAATAACTCTTGTTTCAAACGTAAATAAAAATAAAGAAAAGAAAAAATAGTATGCATATACAAACAACCATAGAGAACAATTTTCATTATTCTTTATATATCGGCCTCCAATCAAATATTGTGTGTAATATGATCAATTTATTTTTATAATTTAAATAATGTAATCGACTATTTTCAAATTTTATAAATATTTTATGAAAAAAAAAAATATTATTCCATTGATAATGAGTTTTTTGAAACATTTTAAAAGTTGTAAGAAATGACAAAAAATAAAAAATAAATAAAAAAAATAAATAAAAAAATAAAATAAAAA
>NW_022311144.1:0-20372 GCF_002776525.5 Piliocolobus tephrosceles
GCACTGTAGAAAGGCCCCAACAGACGCAAATGTAAGCATCAGAATTGATTTAACCCACTGGTCTCCAAAGGCCAGACTGAGAAGCAGTGCTGGTCCATGGCAACGTTTTCACTAGTGTAAGGCGAAATGAGAAAAGGAAACACATTACAGTGAGTTTCATAAAGCTAAGTTTATTTAACAGTCCTTTATTGTGGAGTATACATTTGCTCCTTTTTCTGTGTGTGTGTTAGTGTTTTCTTTCAGAAAAGATGATGAAAGCAAATGGGTAGGTTTAGAGACGTGTTGTTGGTGAAATCACCAGTTTGGCAGCCGCATGCCAGTCCCTACAATTAGAGAGGAACGAATCCTGATTTGTGAAATCTAGTTATAGGGATGACTTTTTAATAGAATTCATGTTTGCTCAAGATTCATTTAGTATATGTGTAGGTCAACTGAGCAGCTGAAAAAGGATTTCAGCATTCAAAAGGGGTGTATGGCGAGCAAGTAATAGAACAGGCCTGCACTGGATTTATCATATTTTCCTCAGCCAAGAAGTTACAGCTGCAGTACTCTGCTTTGGTACTCAGCACATCCGCATGAGATAAGAGAGCCTAAGCTTAATTTTCCCCATGTCCAGGGAAAAATGACTCTGACTGGTGCTCCTCAGTCTGAGCCTCATGAATTATTGACAGAGGCTGGAAGGACCACACTCCTTGTCCTCTTGCACTCTTTGGAGCTAATGCACTGTGGAAACCCTTCCCAGGGCTCTCCATCTGTGTTGGGCTGTGAGGAGGGTACACAGGAGGACTGCTGCAGGGGTTCTCAGGGCTTGGTTCAAAGGGACAGGCCTGCAAGTGGCATTTAATCTCTCTTCCCCTTCTCTTGAGAGGTAGACAGGCAGACACAGGGGCGGAGGGTTGCAGGATAGTGAGGAAGACTACACTTCAAAGAGCAAAGTATTCTGGGAAAAGAGAATTGTGGCTTGGGAGCTTGGTGAACATCACATGGCCCTACCTTGTGTGGGCAGGTTTGCTATTTGTCCTCCAGCACTATTTCTTTTTCTTTTTCTTTTTTTTTAAAAAATTATACTTTAAGTTCTAGGGTACATGTGTACAATGTGCAGGGTTTTTACATATGTATACATGTGCCATGTTGGTGTGCACCTGTTAACTCATCATCTACATTAGGTATATCTCCTAATGCTATCCCTTCCCCCTCCTCCCACCACAGGACAGTCCCCAGTGTGTGAGGTTCCCTTCCATTTGTCCAACTGTTCTCATTGTTCAATTCCCACCTATGAGTGAGAATATGCAGTGTTTGGTTTTCTGTACTTGAGATAGTTTGCTCAGAATGATGGTTTCCAGCTTCATCCATGTCCCTACAAAGGACACGAACTCATCCTGTTTTATGGCTACATAGTATTCCATGGTGTATATGTGCCACATTTTCTTAATCCAGTCTGTCAATGATGGACATTTGGGTTGGTTCCAAGTCTTTGCTATTGTGAATAGCGCCGCAATAAACATACGTGTGCATGTGTCTTTATAGCAGCATGATTTATAATCCTTTGGGTATATACCCAGTAATGGGATGGCTGGGTCAAATGGTATTTCTAGTTCTAGATCCTCGAGGAATCGCCACACTGTCTTCCACAATGGTTGAACTAGTTTATATTCCCACCAACAGCGTAAAAGTGTTCCTATTTCTCCACATCCTCTCCAGCACCTGTTGTTTCCTGACTTTTTAATGATTGCCATTCTAACTGGTGTGAGATGGTATCTCATTGTGGTTTTGATTTGCATTTCTCTGATGGCCAGTGACGATGAACATTTTTTCATGTGTCTGTTGGCTGCATAAATATCTTCTTTTGAGAAATGTCTGTTCATATCCTTCACCCACTTTTTGATGGGGTTGTTTGATTTTTTCTTGTAAATTTGTTTAAGTTCTTTGTAGATTCTGGATATTAGCCCTTTGTTAGATGGGTAGATTGTAAAATTTTTCTCCCATTCTCTAGGTTGCCTGTTCACTCTGATGGTAGTTTCTTTTGCTGTGCAGAAGCTCTTTAGTTTAATTAGATCCCATTTGTCAGTTTTGGCTTTTGTTGCCATTGCTTTTGGTGTTTTAGTCATGAAGTCTTTGCCCATGCCTCTGTCCTGAATGGTATGGCCTAGGTTTTCTTCTAGTGTTTTTAGTGGTTTTAGGCCCAACATTTAAGTCTTTAAT
Source organism: Piliocolobus tephrosceles (assembly GCF_002776525.5). Taxonomy (NCBI): domain Eukaryota; kingdom Metazoa; phylum Chordata; class Mammalia; order Primates; family Cercopithecidae; genus Piliocolobus; species Piliocolobus tephrosceles. The sequence continues at coordinate 2,203 of NW_022311144.1, forward strand.
CCATCTTGAATTAATTTTTGTATAAGGCATAAGGAAGGAATCCAGTTTCAGTTTTGTACATAAGGCTAACCAGATTTCCCAGCACTATTTATTAAATAGGGAATCCTTTCCCCATTTCTTGTTTTTGTGAGGTTTGTCAAAGATCAGATGGTTGTAGGTGTGTGGTATTATTTCTGAGGGCTCTGTTCTGTCCCATTGGTCTATATCTCTGTTTTGTTACCAGTACCATGCTGTTTTGGTTACTGTAGCCTTGTAGTATAGTTTGAAGTCAGGTAGCATGATGCCTCCAGCTTTGTTCTTTGGCTTAGTATTGTCTTGGCAATGAGGGCTCTTTTTTGGTTCCATATGAACTTTAAAGTAGTTTTTTCCAATTCCTTGAAGAAAGTCATTGGTAGCTTGATGGGGATGGCACTGAATCTATAAATTACCTTGAGCAGTATGGCCATTTTCACGATATTGATTCTTCCTATCCACGAGCATGGAATGTTCTTCCATTTGTTTGTATCCTCTTTTGTTTTGTTGAGTAGTGGTTTGTAGTTCTCCTTGAAGAGGTCCTTCACATCCCTTGTGAGTTGGATTCCTAGATATTTTATTCTCTTTGAAGCAATTGTGATTGGGAGTTTACTCATGATTTGGCTCTCTGTTAGTCTGCTATTGATGTATAGGAATGCTTGTGATTTCTGCACATTGATTTTGTATCCTGAGACTTTGCTGAAGTTGCTTATCAGCTTAAGGAGATTTTGGGCTGAGATGATGGGGTTTTCTAAATATCCAGTTATGTCATGTGCAAACAGGGACAATTTGACTTCCTATTTTCCTAATTGAATACCCTTTATTTCTTTCTCCTGCCTGATTTCCCTGGCCAGAACTTCCAACACTATGTTGAATAGGAGTGGTGAGAGAGGGCATCCCTGTCTTGTGCCAGTTTTCAAAGGGAATGCTTCCAGTTTTTGCCCATTCAGTATGATATTGACTGTGGGTTTGTCACAAATAGCTCTTATTATTTTGAGATATGTCCCATCAATACCTAGTTTATTGAGAGTTTTTTAGCATGAAGTGCTGTTGAATTTTGTTAAAGGCCTATTCTACATCTATTGAGATAATCGTGTGGTTTTTTTCTTTGGTTCTGTTTATATGATGGATTACATTTATTGGTTTGTGTATGTTGAACCAGCCTTGCATCCCAGGGATGGAGCCAACTTGATCGTGGTAGATAAGCTTTCTGATGTGTTTCTGAATTCAGTTTGCCAGTATTTTATTTAGGATTTTCTCAGCGACAAATATCAGGGATATTGGTCTAAAATTCTCTTCTTTTGTTGTGTCTCTGCCAGGTTTTGGTATCAGGATGATGCTGGCCTCATAAAATGAGTTAGAGAGGATTCCCTCTTTTTCTGTTGATTGGAGTAGTTTCAGAAGGAATGGTAGCAGCTCCTCTTTGTACCTCTGGTAGAATTCGGCTGTGAATCCATCTGGTCCTGGACTTTTTTTGTTTGGTAGGCCATTAATTATTGCTTCAATTTCAGAGCCTGTTATTGGTCTATTCAGGGATTCAACTTCTTCCTGGTTTAGTCTTGGGAGGGTGTATGTGTCCAGGAATGTATCCACTTCTTCTAGATTTTCTAGTTTATTTGTGTAGAGGTGTTTATAGTATTCTCTGATGGTAGTTTGTATTTCTGTGGGATCGGTGGTGATATCCCCTTTATCATTTTTTATTGCGTCTAGTTGATTCTTCTCTGTTTTCTTCTTCATTAGTCTTGCTAGTGGTCTATTTTGTTGATCTTTTCAAAAAACCAGCTCGTGGATTCATTGATTTTTTGAAGGGTTTTTTTGTGTTTTTATCTCCTTCAGTTCTGCTCTGATCTTAGTTATTTCTTGCCTTCTGCTAGCTTTTGAACGTGTTTGCTCTTACTTCTCTAGTTCCTTAAATTGTGATGTTAGGGTGTCAATTTTTGATCTTTCCTGCTTTCTCTTGTGGGCATTTAGTGCTATAAATTTCCCTCTTCACATTGCTTTAAATGTATGCCAGAGATTCTGGTATGTTGTGTCTTTGTTCCCATTGGTTTCAAAGAATATCTTTATTTCTGCCTTCATTTCGTTATGTACCCAGTAGCTATTCAGGAGCAGGCTGTTCAGTTTCCATGTAGTTGAGTGGTTTTGAGTGAGTTTCTTAATCTTGAGTTCTAGTTTAATTCACTGTGGTCTGAGAGACCATTTGTTGTAATTTCTGTTGTTTTACATTTGCTGAGGAGTACTTTACTTCCAACTATGGGGTCAATTTTGGAATAAGTGCGATGTGGTGCGAAGTAGAATGTATATTCTGCTGATTTGGGTTGCAGAGTTCTGTAGATGTCTACTAGGTTTGCTTGGTGCAGAGCTGAGTTCAATTCCTGGATATCTTTGTTAACTTTCTGTCTCATTGATCGGTCTAATGTTGACAGTGGGGTGTTAAAGTCTCCCATTATTATTGTGTGGGAGTCTAAGTCTCTTTGTAGGTCTCCGAGGACTTGCTTTATGAATCTGCCTCCAGCACTATTTCTTTTGCAGAGAGCACAGGGGACATTAGGGAGGGGACCTGTGAGCAGAAAAGGATAGAAGGAAGTCAAGAAGTATGGGAATCTCTAGCACTACTCCTCATCAAGCTGGCTTATTGGAGATAAGAACAGGAAATCTTGGGCCGGGTATGGTGGTTCACTCCTGTAATCCCAGCACTTTAGGAGGCCAAGGTGGGTGGATCACTTGAAGTCAGGAGCTAGCCAAGATGGTGAAACCTCATCTCTACTCAAAATACAGAAATTAGCCAGGTGTGGTCAGGAGTTCGAGACCAGCCTGACCAACATGGTGAAACCCCATTTCTACTAAAAATATAGTAACTCGCTGGGTCTGGTGGTATGTGCCTGTAATCCCAGCTACTCAGGAGGCTGAGGCAGGAGAATTGCTTGAACCTGGGAGGCAGAGGTTGCAGTGAGCCGAGATCATGCCATTGCACTCCAGCCTGGGCAACAGAAGGAGCGACTCCATCTCAAAAAAAAAAAAAAAAAAAAAAAAAAAACGGAGAACAGGAACCCTTTCAGAGAAATACATACATACTTGGGAGTATGTCTTTGAAATGGGAACTGTAATAGGCAATGGGATTGTTCTTGTGTGGAGGTGGTAACATCTGCCTGTCTTGAGGAACAAATGCCTCCATGATTGAGGGCTCTACTCCCATCCTTTTCAAGGGCTGCCTGCGGTCCAGAAGAGAATTCATCTGGGGTGGAATTTAAGTCTTGCATTTTGCAATAGCTGTCCTAGATTGACTGTCGAGTCATGCATGACTGACACTGACACAAGTCAGGAGTAGGCAGTAGGGAGGGCTGGTTTAGGCTTAGGACAACTGCCAAGCAGAGAAAGTAATACTAAGAGTGTTAACAGTATTTTATTGAGCACTTCCTTACTAAGTGCTGGCAAGTTATAAGTGTTTTTAATAAATTTTATTGAATATTTTTCATCTGGTGAAATGGGTGTTTTAATGTAGGGAGCTGAAGGCCTGAGGGTTGTGACCAACTCAGCATTCCATTGAAGGCTATATGATCAAACAGCAAACTGTTTATCATGAATGCAGAATGTGGGCCAACTCACTGCTGCACCTGCCGCCAGGAGGTTTGCTGAGGGCAATCACTCCCTGGTGCTGTGCTCCTTGAGGTTATCTACTGCAACATCTGGAGACTACTGTTCAAAGAATGCACTCATGTAAGCCTGCACTAAGTCAAGCAGCTGACTGGTAACCATCCCTTTCTCCCTACCTCCTTTACTCAATAAATACGAAGGAGTATAGAAACTCAGGACCCTTTTTCACTGGAAGCAAGGAGCCCCCTAACCCCTTCTTCCAAATATACTGTTTTGTCTTTGTGTTATTCCCACGTTAATCTTCTTTTGTTCAATCCACCAAGGACTGCGGCATTTTAAATTATTATTATTATATTTTTTGAGATGGCATCTTGCTGTGTTGAGATGACATCTTGCTGTGTCACTAGGCTGGAGTGCAGTGGCACAATCTCGTCTCACTGCAACCTGTTTCTCCCTGGTTCAAGCAATTCTTCTGCCTCAGCCTGCCAAGTAGCTGGGACTACAGGTGCACACCACCTCACCCAGCTAATTTTTGGGTTTTTAGTAGAGATGGAGTTTCAGCATGTTGGCCAGGATGGTCTCCATCTCTTGACCTCGTGATCTTCCTGCCTTGGCTTCCAAAAGTGCAGGGATTACAGGCGTGAGCTACTGTACCCGGTTGAGTGTTTTAAATTCTCTATGTGAAATTCGAGTGAATGATGACAACCTCAACTACTCTGTGTGTTGTATAGCTACACTTCATTTTGATGGCATTGTTGGGGGATTGATAGTTTTCATAGAAATCAATTTTCTCTGAATTGGAATTTTAACTTTCAGGATCAGTGTATTTTTCAAACCAACACATCTATTCATTAAATTATAAAAATAACACATGCTCATTATTTTAAAAAAAGATAGAAAGTTACGTGAAAAGTAAAAGGTAACTCTTCCCTATGGTTCTTTTACCTTGTTTCCATTTCGCTCTTGGCTTTGTGTATCTTTCCAGAAGTTTCCTATACATTTTTTTCCTTTAAAAATTGTTTCCACAAATGAGATTATACTGCACACAGTGTCCTTCAAATTGCATTTCTTTACTTTCTTCCATGTTCCAACCCCCACTTTGTCATTTCTTTTTTTATATGTTTCCTTTTTCTTAAATTATTATACTTTACATTCTAAGATACATGTGCAGAACTTGCAGGTTTGTTATATAGGTATAAACGTGCCATGGTGGTTTGCCACACCCATCAACCCATCTTTATATTATTTCTCCTAATGCTATACCTTCCCTAGCCCCCCACGTCCCCTACAGGCCCTCTTGTGTGATGTTCCCCTCCCTGTGACCACGTGTTCTCATTGTTCCACTCCTACTTATGAGTGAGAATATGCGGTGTTTGGTTTTCTGTTTTTGTGTTAGTTTGCTGAGAATGATGGGTTTCCAGCTTCATCCATGTCCCTGCAAAGGACATGAACTCATCCTTTTTATGGCTGCATAGTATTCCATGGTGTATATGTGCCACATTTTCCTGATCCAGTCTATCATTGATGGGCATTTGGGTTGATTCCAAGTCTTTGCTACTATGAACAGTGCTGCAATAAACATGTGTGCATGTATGTTTATAGTAGAATGATTTATAGTCCTTTGGGTGCACACCCAGTAATGGGATTGCTGGGTCAAATGGTATTTCTGTTATAGAGGAATGGCCACACTGTCTTCCACAATGGTTGAACTAATTTACACACCCACCAACAGTGTAAAAGCGTTCCTATTTCTCCACATCCTCTCCAGCATCTGTTGTTTCCTGACATTTTAATGATTGCCATTCTAACCGGTGTGAGATGGTATCTCATTGTGGTTGTGATTTGCATTTCTGTAATGAGCAGTGGTGATGAGCATTTTTTCATGTTTGTTGGCTGCATAAATGTTTTCTTTTGAAAAGTGTCTGTTACCGTCCTTAGCCCACTTTTTGATGGGCTTGTTTGTTTTTTTCTTGTAAATTTGTTAAAATTCTTTGTAGATTCTGGATGTTAGCCCATTGTCAGATGGATAGATTGCAAGAATTTTCTCCCATTCTGTAGGTTGCCTGTTCACTCCGATGATAGTTTCTTTTGCTGTGCTGAAGCTCTTTAGTTTAATCAGGTCCAATTTGTCTATTTTGGCTTTTGTTGCCATTGCTTTTGGTGTTTCAATCATGAAGTCTTTGCCCATGCCTGTGTCCTGAATGGTATTGCTTAGGTTTTCTTCTAGGGTTTTTATGGTTTTAGGTCTTATAATTAAGCCTTTAATCCATCTTAATTAAATCCAACTTAATTTAATCCAACTTGAGTTAATTTTTGTATAAGGTGTAAGGAAGGGGTCCAGTTTCAGTTTTCTGCATATGGCTAGCCAGTTTTCCCAATATCATTTATTAAATAGGGAATCCTTTCTCCATTGCTTGTTTTTGTCAGATTTGTCAAAGATCAGATATTTGTAGGTGTGTGGTGTTATCTCTAAGGCCTCTGTTCCGTTCCATTGGTCTATACCTCTGTTTTGGTACTAGTACCATACTGTTTTGGTTACTGTAGCCTTGCAGTATAGTTTGAAGTCAGGTAGCATGATGCCTCCAGCTTTGTTCTTTTTGCTTAGGGTTGTCTTGGCTATATGTAGGGAAAAGAAAGAGATCAGACTGTTACTGTGTCTATGTAGAAAAGGAAGACATAAGAAACTCTATTTTGACCTGTACCCTGAACAATTTCTTTGCCCTGAGATGCTGTTAATCTGTAATGTTAGCCCCAACCTTGAGCTCACAGAAACATGTGTTGTATGGAATCAAGGTTTAAGGGATCTAGGGCTGTGCAGGATATGCCTTGTTAACAAAATGTTTACAGACAGTATGCTTGGTAAAAGTCATTGCCATTCTCCAGTCTCAATAAACCAGGGGCATTGTGCACTGTGGAAAGCCGCAGGGACCTCTGCCTTGGAAAGCCGGGTGTTGCCCAAGGTTCCTCCCCACGTGATAGTCTGAAATATGGCCTCATGGGATGGGAAAGACCTGACCATCCCCCAGCCCCACACCCATGAAGGGTCAGTGCTGGGGAGAATTAATAAAAGAGGAAGGCCTCTTGCAGTTGAGAGAGAGGAAGGCCACTGTCTCCTGCCTGCCCTTGGGAACTGAATGTCTTGGTATAAAACCCAATTGTACATTTGTTCAATTCTGAGTTAGGAGAAAAACGGCCATGTGGCAGGAGGCAAGACATGTTGGCAGCAATGCTGCTTTGTTATTCTTTACTCCACTGAGATGTTTGGGTGGAGAGAAGCATAAATCTGTCTTACATGCACATCCAGGCATAGTACCTTCCCTTGAACTTATTTGTGACACAGATTCCTTTGCTCACATGTTTTCTTGCTGACCTTTTCCCCACTATCATCCTGCTCTCCTGCTGCATTCCTCTTGCTGAGATAGTAAAAATAGTAATTAATAAATACTGAGGGAACTCAGAGACCGGTGCCAGTGCGGGTCCTCCGTATGCTGAACACCAGTCCCCTGGGCCCACTTTTCTTTCTCTATACTTTGACTCTGTGTCTTATTTGTTTTCTCAGTTTCTCATCCCCCTGATGAGAAATACCCACAGGTGTGAAGGGGCTGGCCCCCTTCAGCTATACGGGCTCTTTTTTTGGTTCCATATGAAATTTAAAGTAGTGTTTTTTCCAATTTTGTGAAGAAAGTCATTGGTAACTTGATGGGGATAGCACTGAATCTATAAATTGCCTTGGGCAGTATGGCCATTTTCACGATATTCATTCTTCCTATCCATGAGCATGGTATGTTCTTCCATTTGTTTGTGTCCTCACTTATTTCCTTGAGCAGTGGTTTGTAGTTCTCCTTGAAGAGGTCCTTCACATCCCTTGTAAGTTGGATTCCTAGGTATTTTATTCTCTTTGAAGCAATTGTGAATGAGAGTTCACTCATGATTTGGCTCTCCGTTAGTCTGTTATTGATGTATAGGAATGCTTGTGATTTTTGCACATTGATTTTGTATCCTGAGACTTTGCTGAAGTTGCTTATCAGCTTAAGGAGATTTTGGGCTGAGATGATGGGGTTTTCTAAATATACAATCATGTCATGTGCAAACAGGGACAATTTCACTTCCTCTTTTCCTAACGGAATAACCTTTATTTCTTCCTCTTGCCTAAGTGTCCTGGCCAGAACTTCCAATACTATGTTGAATAGGAGTGGTGAGAGAGGGCATTCTTGTCTTTTGCCGATTTTCAAAGGGAATGCATCCAGCTTTTGCCCATTCAGTATTACACTGGCTGTGGGTTTGTCATAAATAGCCCTTATTATTTTGAGATATATTACATCAATACCTGGTTTATTGAGAGTTTTTAGCATGAGAGACTGTTCAATTTTGTCAAAGGCCTTTTCTGCATCTATTGAGATAATCATGTTGTTTTTGTCATTGGTTCTGTTTATGTGATGGACTATGTTTATTGATTTGCTTATGTTGAACTAGCCTTGTATTCCAGGAATAAAGCCAACTTGATCATGGTGGATAAGCTTTTTGATGTGTTGCTGGATTCGGTTTGCCAGTATTTTATTTAGGATTTTCTCAACGATGTTCATCAGGGATATTGGTCTGAAATTTTCTTTCTTTTGTTGTGTCTCTGCTAGGTTTTGGTATCAGGATGATGCTGGCCTCATAAAATGAGTTAGGGAGGAATTCCTGTTTTTCTGTTGTTTGGAGTAATTTCAGAAGGAATGGTACCAGCTCCTCTTTGTACATCTGGTAGAATTCAGCTGTGATCTGTCTGGTCCTGAGCTTTGTTTTGTTTGGTAGGCTATGAATTACTGCTTCAATTTCAGAACTTGTTATTGGTCTATTCAGGGACTTGACTTCTTCCTGATTTAGTCTTGGGAGGGTGTATTCATCCAGGAATTTATCCATTTCTTCCAGATTTTCTAGTTTATTTGCATAGAGTTGTTTATAGTATTCTCTGGTGGTAGCTTGTATTTCTGTGGGATCGGAGGTGATATCCTCTCCATCTTTTTTTTGTTGCATCTATTTGATTCTTCTCCCTTTTCTTTTTAATAGTCTTGCTAGTGGTCTATTTTGTTGATCTTATCAAAAAACCAGCTCCTGGATTCACTGATTTTTTTGAAGGGTCTTTCATGTCTCTATCTCCTTCAGTTCTTCTCTGATCTTAGTTATTTCTTGTCTTCTGCTCTTTTTTGAATTTTTTTGCTCTTGCTTCTCTAGTTCTTTTAATTGTGATGTTAGGATGGCGATTTTAGATCTTTCCTGCTTTCTCCTGTGGGCGTTTAGTTCTATAAATTTCACTCTAAACACTGCTTTGACTGTGTCCCAGGGATTCTGGTACGTTGTGTCTTTGTTCTCACTGGTTTCAAAGAAGTTATTTATTTCTGCTTTAATTTCATTTTGTACCCAATAGTCATTCAGGAGCAGGTTGTTCAGTTTCCAGGTAGTTGTGAGATTTTGAGTGAGTTTCTTAATTCTGATTTCTAGTCTGATTGCACTGCAGCCTGAGAGTCTGTTTGCTGTGATTTCCATTCTTTTGCATTTGCTGAGGAGGGTTTTACTTCCAATTATGTGATCAATTTTAGAATAAGTGCGATGTGGTGCTGAGAAGAATGTATATTCTGTTGACTTGGGGTGGAGAGTTCTGTAGATGTCTATTAGGTCTGTTTGGTCTAGCTGAGTTCAAGTCCTGGATATCCTTGTTAATTTTCTATCTCCTTCAGTTCTTCTCTGATCTTAGTTATTTGTCTAATATTGACAGTGGGGTGTTAACATCTCCCATTACTATTGTGTGGGAGTCTAAGTCTCTTTGTAGGTCTCTAACAACTTGCTTCATGAATCTGGGTGCTCCTGTATTGTGTGCATATATATATTTAGGATAGTTAGCTCTTCTTGTTGAAATGATCCCTTTACCATTATGTAATGGCCTTCTTTGTCTCTTTTGATCTTTGTTGGTTTAAAGTCTCTTTTATCAGAGACCAGGATTGCAACCCCTGCTTTTTTTTTTGCTTTCCATTTGCTTGGTAAATATTCCTCCATCCCTTTATTTTGAGCCTTTATGTTTCTTTGCACGTGAGATGGGTCGTCTGAATACAGCACACTGATGGGTCTTGACTCTTTATCTAATTTGCCAGTCTGTGTCTTTTAATTGGGGCACTTAGCCTGTTTGCATTTAAGGTTAATATTGTTATGTGTGAATTTGATCCTGTCATTATGATGCTAGCTGATTATTTTGCCCATTAGTTAATGCAGTTTCTTCATAGTGTCGATGCTCTTTACAATTTGGTATGCTTTTGCAGTGGCTGATACTGGTTGTTCCTTTCCATGTTTAGTGCTTCCTTCAGGAGCTCTTGTAAATCAGGCCTGGTGGTGACAAAATCTCTCAGCATCTGCTTGTCTGTAAAGGATTTTATTTCTCCTTCACTTATGAAGCTTAGTTTGGCTTCATAACCATTCCTCATGGCATGGTCCCTCTTGGCTTCCCTTGGCTGGGGGGGGGGGTCCCTTTGACCCCTTGTGCTTCCTGAGTGAGGGGATGCCCCACCCTGATTCAGCTGGCTCTTCGTGGCTGCACCCACTGTCTCATCAGTCCCAATGAGATGAGCCACATACCTCAGTTGGAAATGCAGAAATCACATGCCTTCTGTGTTGATCTCGCTGGGAGCTGCAGATCGGAACTGTTCCTGTTTGGCCATCTTGTCAGTAACCCTTTTTATTTTTTAAAATACATTCTTGGTGAATGGGTGGTACATAATAGATCTACTTTATTCTCTCTCTTCTTTTATAAAATAGCTGTACAGTATTCTATTGTGTAGCTATTCCATAATTTATTTAGCTAGTCTCCTACTGATGGATTTTTAAGTAGCTTCCAGTGTTTTACTATTTCAAATAATACTATGGTGAACAACCTTGGATGAATGTATATTTTTGTGTGTTTGGTACAAATACATTTGTATGCTGGGTCAAATATTTTAAATTGATGGCTATGATGGTCAAATTACCTTAAAAAAGATTTGTCAACCCAAAATAATAAAAGGGTCAGAAATGAAGTTAAGGAGCCTTTATTCAAGTGCAAAGTGTGAGAATGGACCATCTGGAAACCAAAGGATGGTCCAAAGAATGGACCATCTCCAAAGGAATGCAGTCAGCATTCTGGAGTAGAGAAGTTAAGGTTTCAATTATATATCCAGAGAGAGAGGAGTGTTTAGCAAAATTATAACAGTACTTGTACAAGGTTGGCACATAGTTACAGCCATTTGATCCTTATAGGCAGTGTTTCTTTTTGGGAAGGATACATTTAATATGTTTTTTAGAGGGTATAATAATTGTGGGTTTTTGTCATCTGGTCTAAGCAAAGCAGGACAACAATGGGAAATTAATCTATAACAAGGGTCATTAATTAAGAAGGCCAGAGGTTTTTTTCCATGATGTTATTTAATTCTCTCTAGTCTTTGTACAGTAGAAGAAAAATAAGAAAGCTAGTTAATCTATAATTAGAGAACAGAAGTTATAACCATATGTGACTCAGCTCACAGTCACATCTCAAGGCTTAAAGTGATTTTTGGGGTTCTCACAGCTTTTAAATTTTATTAATTTTCACAGATTTAAGCAGTTTTGATGGATTTTTTCCCCCTAAAGTGAATTTACCTGTTGCCCTACCTCCTTATGCATAGTGTACAGAATGGCTTAAACTTTGGTGGTGGCTTAAGCTCAGTGATAAATGGTAACACACCTTAGGTTGCAGTGGCGAACTTGCAGAACCACAACTTGCAGATCTGAGGTACACCCAGTTCCACTCATGTTTGTCATTGAGAATGCTGGCTCATCATTGCCAGCCCTTGGGGTTTTTAAACAGAAGCTAGAAATCTGGGTGGTAATAGGAAATATTTAAACTTTAAATGTAGGCAAATTATATACTTAAAAAAGAACCCAGAAAACAAAACTGTGAATGGATCTGTAGGTGCCAGAGACTGACTGATGTAGTCTGTCTATTTAAATGGAATGGATTATTAATTTTGTGAGATATTGCTCTATCTAGTTTTTTTTATTATTATATTTTATGTTCTAGGACACATGTGCACAACGTGCAGGTTTGTTACATAGGATATACAAGTATCATGTTGGTTTGTTGGACCCATCAACTTCTCATTTACATTAGGCATTTCTCCTAATGCCATCCCTCCCCCAGCCCCCCAGCCCCCAACAGACCCAGGTGTGTGATGATCTCCTCCCTGTTTCCATGTGTTCTCCTTGTTCCACTCCCACTTATGAGTGAGAACATGCAGGGTTTGGTTTTCTGTCCTTGTGATATTTTGCTGAGAATGATGATTTCCAGCTTCATCCATGTTCCTGCAAAGGACATTAACTCACCCTTTTTTATGGCTGCATAATATTCCATGGCATATATGTGCCACATTTTCTTTATCCAGTCTATCACTGAAGGGCATTTGGGTTGGTTCCAAGTTTTTGCTATTGTGAACAGTGCTGCAATAAACACATGTGTGCATGTGTCTTTATAGTAGAATGATTTATAATCCTTTGGGTATATATCCAGTAATGGGGTTGCTGGATCAATTGGTATTTCTGGTTCTAGATTCTTGCAGAATGGCTACACTGTCTTTCACAATGGTTGAACTAATTTACACTCCTACCAACAGTGTAAAAGCGTTCCTGTTTCTCCAACATCCTCTCTTGCATCTGTTGTTTCCTGACTTTTTAATGTTGCCATTTTAAGTGTCGTGAGATGGTATCTCATTGTGGTTTTGCTTTGCATTTCTCTGATGACCAGTGATGATGAGCATTTATTCATATGTCTGTTGACTGCATAAATGTCTTCTTTTGAGAAGTGTCTGTTCCTACTTTTTATCCACTTTTTGATGCAGTTATTTGTTTTATTTTTCTTGTAAATTTGTTTAAGTTCTTTGTAGATTCTGAATATTAGCCCTTCGTCAGATGGATAGATTGCAAGAATTTTCTCCCATTCTGTAGGCGGCCTTTTCACTCTGATGATAGTTGCTTTTGCTGTGCAGAAGCTCTTTAGTTTAGGTAGATCCCATTTGTCTATTTTGACTTTTGTTGCCATTACTTTTGGTGTTTTTGTCATGAAGTCTTTGCCCACGCCTATATCCTGAATGGTATTGTCTAGGTTTTATTCTAGGGTTTTTATGGTTTTAGGTCTTACATTTAAGTCTTTAATCCATCTTGAGTTAATTTTAGTATAAGGTGTAAGGAAGACATCCAGTTTCAGCTTTCTACATATGGCTAGCCAGTTTTTCCAGCACCATTTATTAAATAGGGAATCCTTTCCCCATTGCTTCTTTCTGTCAGGTTTGTCAAAGATCAGATGGTTGAAGATGTGTAATATTATTTCTGAGGCCTCTGTTCAGTTCCATTGGTCTAGATATCTATTTTGGTACCAGTACTATGCTGTTTTGGTCACTGTAGACTTGCAGTATAGTTTGAAGTCAGGTAGTGTGATGCCTCTAACTTCGTTCTTTTTGCTTAGGATTGTTTTGGCAATGTGGGCTCTTTTTGCTTCCATATGAAATTTAAAGTAGTGTTTTTCCAAATCTGTGAAGAAAGTCAGTGGTAGTTTGATGGGAATAGCATTGAATCTATAATTTACTTTGGGCAGTATGGTCATTTTCATGATATTGATTCTTCCTATCCATGAGTATGGAATATTCTTCCATTTGTTTGTGTCCTCACTTGTTTCCTTGAGCAGCGGTTTGTAGTTCTCCTTGAGGAGGTCCTTCACGTCCCGTGTAAGTTGGATTTCTCGGTATTTTATTCTCTTTGAAGCAATTGCGAATGGGAGTTCACTCATGATTTGACTCTCTATTATTGGTGTGTAGGAATGCTTGTGATTTTTGCACATTGATTTTGTATCCTGAAACTTTGCTGAAGTTGCTTATCAGCTTAAGGAGATTTTGGGCTGAGATGATGGGGTTTCTAAATATACTGTCAATTCATCTGCAGACAGAAACAATTTGACTTCCTCTTTTCCTAATTGAATACCCTTTATTTCTTCCTCTTCCCTGACTGTCCTGGCCAGAACTTCCAATACTGTGTTGAATAGGAGTGATGAGAGAGGGCATCCTTGTCTTGTACCAGTTTTCAAAGGGAATACTTCCAGTTTTTGCCCATGCAGTATAATATTGACTGTGGGTTTGTCATAAATAGCTCTTATTATTTTGAATTACATTCCATGAATACCAAGTTTATTGAGAGTTTTTAGCATATAGGGGTGTATAATTTTGTCAGAGGCCTTTCTGCATCTATTGAGATAATCATGTGGGTTTTGTCATTGGTTCTGTTTATGTGATGGATTATGTTTATCGATCTGCTTATGTTGAACCAGCCTTGCATCCCAGGGATGAAGCCAACTTGATCGTGGCAGACAAACTTTTTGATGTGCTGCTGGATTTGGTTTGCCAGTATTTTATTGAGGATTTTTGCAATGATGTTCATCAGCGATATTGGCCTAAAATTTTCTTTTTTTGTTGTGTCTCTGCCAGACTTTGATATCAGGATGATTCTGGCATTATAAAATGAGTTAGGGAGGATTCCTTCTTTTTCTATTGATTGGAATAGTTTCAGAAGGAATGGTACCAGTTCCTCTTTGTACCTCTGGTAGAATTCGGCTGTGAATCCACCTGGTCCTGGACTTCTTTTTGTTGGTAGGCTATTAATTATTGCCTCAATTTCAGAACATGTGTATTGGTCTATTCAGCGATTCATCTTCTTCCTGATTTAGTCTTGGGAAGGTGTACATGTCCAAGAATTTATCCGTTTCTTCTAGGTTTTCTAGATTATTTGCATAGAGGTGTTTATAGTATTCTCTGATGGTAGTGTGTATTTCTCTGTGATCGGTGGTGATATTCTCTTTATCATTTTTTATGATGTCTATTTGATTCTTCTCTCTTTTCTTCCTTATTAGTCTTGCTAGTGGTCTATTTTGTAGATCTTTTCAAAAATCCAGCTCCTGGATTCCTGATTCTTTGAAGGTTTTTTTTTTTTTTTTATGTCTCTATCTTCTTCAGTTCTGCTCTGATCATAGCTATATTTCTTGTCTTCTGCTAGCTTTTGAATTTGTTTGCTCTTGCTTCTCTAGTTCTTTTGTGATGTTAGGGTGTTGATTTTAGATCTTTCCTGCTTTCTCTTGTGGGTATTTAGTGCTATAAACTTCCCTCTACACACTGTTTTAAATGTGTCCCAGAGATTCTGGTACATTGTGTCTTTGTTCTCATTGGGTTCAAAGACCATCTTTATTTCTGTCTTTATGTTGTTATGTACCCAGTAGTCATTCAGGAGCAGGTTGTCCAGTTTCCATGTAGTTGAGTGGTTTTGAGTGAGTTTCTTAATCTTGAGTTCTAATTTGATTGCACTGTGGTCTGAGCGACAGTTTGCTGTGATTTCTGTTCTTTGACATTTGGTGAGGAGTGTTTTACTTCCAATTATGTGGTCAATTTTAAAATGAGTGTGATGTGGTGCTGAGAAGAATGTATATTCTGTTGATTTGAGGTGGAGAGTTCTGTAGATGTGTATTAGGCCTACTTGGTCTAGAGCTGAGTTCAAGTCCTAGATATCCTTATTAATTTTCTGTCATGTTTTCTGTCTAATATTAACAACGGGGTGTTATCATCTCCCATTACTATTGTATGGGAGTCTAAGCCTCTTTGTAGGTGTCTAAGAACTTGCTTTATGAATCTGGGTGCTCTTGTATTGGGTGCATATATATTTAGGATAGTTAGCTCTTCTTGTTGAATTGATCCCTTTACCATTATGTGATGACCTTCTTTGTCTCTTTTTATCTTTGTTGGTTTAAAGTCTGTTTTATGAGAGACCAGGATTGCAACCCCTGCTTTTTTTTTTTTTTTTTTTTGCTTTCTATTTGTTTGGTAGATCTTCCTCCATCCCTTCATTTTGAGCCTGTGTGTGTCTGCATGTGAGATGGGTCTCCTGAATACAGCACACTGATGGGTCTTGATTCTTTATCCAATTTGCCAGTCTGTGTCTTTTAAATGGGGCATCTATCCCATTTACATTTAAGGTTAATATTGTTGTGTGTGAATTTGATCCTGTCGTTATAATGTTAACTGGCTATTTTGCCCATTAATTGATGCAGTTTCTTCACAGCGTTGATGGTCTTTACAATTTGGTATGCTTTTGCAGTGGCTGGTACCAGTTGTTCCTTTCCACGTTTAGAGCTTCCTTCAAGAGCTCTTGTAAGGCACGCCTGGTGGTGACAAAATCTCTCAGCATCTGCTTGTCTGTAAAGGATTTTATTTCTCCTTCACTTATGAAGCTTAGTTTGGCTGGATATGAAATTCTAGTTTGAAAAATCCTTTCTTTCAGAATGTTGAATATTGGTCCCGACTGTCTTCTGGCTTGCAGGGTTTCTGCTGAGAGATCTGCTGTTAGTCTGATGGGCTTCCCTTTGTTGGTAACCCAACCTTTTTCTCTGGCTGCCCCTTAACCTTGGTGAATCTGATAATTATGTGTCTTGGGGTTGCTCTTCTCAATGAGTATCTTTGTGGTGTTCTCTGTATTTCCTGAATTTGAATGTTTTTTCCCTCTCTTTGTCTCTAATCTTGTCTTCTCGATTTATTTCATTAATTTTATCTTTAATCACTGATATCCTTTCTTCCACTTGATTGAATCGGCTATTGAAGCTTGTGTATCCTTCGCGAAGTTCTCCTACTGTGGTTTTCAGCTCCATCAGGTTATTTAAGCTCTTCTCTACACTCCTAATTCACACCCACCTGTATGAGGTGTCTCTCCACCCCTACTGTGCAGTGTTTTTCAGTCAAGCTACAGGGGAGTCATGGGCCTACTTGAGGGGGTAGTCTGTCTGTTATTGGAGCTCCAACGTGGTGCTGGGAGAGCCACTGCTGTCTTTAGAGCTGTCAGGCAGGGCCACTGAAGTCTGCAGAAGCTATCTGCTGCCTTTTGTTCAGATATACCCTGTCCCCAGAGGTGGAATCTAGAGAAGCAGTAGGCCTTGCTGAGCTGCAGTGGGCTCCGCCCAGTTAGAGCTTCCCTGCCGCTTTGTTTACACTGTGATCATAGAAACGCCTGCTCAAGCCTCAGCAATGGAGGATGCCCCTCCCCCCACCCGCCCCATTATGTGATGCAGTTTCCCCACCGCCCTCTCCCCGGTACCCGTCAAGATCTAGCTCCAGCGGAGGATGCTCCAGGGACAGCGATGCCGGGACTGGGACGCAGGGGCTGCCTTAGAGCCTGGATGCATGGGGTTGCGGGGTGTGAGGCACCGGGCTGGGGTGCACCCCGGGGAAGAACGCGCTGGGTTTGGGATGCTGCCGGACTGGGCGTCCCAGAAACCGGGGCAGTCCCCTACCTTACAACTCTCGGGTGAGCTCCAAGGTGGGCTTGGCCATGGCGACCGCTGCTGCTGAGGCTGCTGCACAGGAGCCCCGGCCACATCCCACATTCCCACCGCTGGGGAGCGGTGGCACATGCTAGACTCAGCTTCAGTAAATCCCGGGCGCTGAGCGCTGCAGCAGAGGGGAGCCCGCTCCAGACAGGGTCAGTTGCGTCAGCGCTCCCACCCCGGGCCTTGGAGCTCTGGCTCCCACGCCCGCCCGGAGAGCTGCCCGACTGAGCATGCGGGCCGCGCTGCCTAGCCTGCTGAGACCCCAGGCGCTGGCGCCCACACCTCTCGCCAGCTCCGGTGTCAGAGGCCCAGCGTGCGTCGCCCAGTGTCAGTGTCTTGGGGGGATACAGTGTCCCCACTTTCCGTCTACTCAATCCTCGGGCGGTGGGCAGAACCCATTTCTTTTGTTTGTCTACCTGGGTACCTTGCAGGGCGTTTCTTCATTCCCCACCGGCTCAGGACCCGTCTAGCTTGTCCTTTCTGACTCAGGAGGGAACTGCCGGGAGGGGACGTGGCCTGATCTGGGAGGCAAGGGGCGGGGAGGTGTTAGAGTTCATCCTTCCCCACTCTCGCCCGGCTCATCCTTCCCCACTCTCGCCCGGCTGGCCCTGCCTCGGGGATCCCCGTGGCGTCCTGGGAGTTCTCGTGCCATCTTCGTTCCAGTTGGCAGCTCTGCGGACACCTCCATCCCTGAACATCACGCTCAGGTCCTGGAGACAGGGAGGAGGGCTGGGGGATCCAGAGATCCAGCCTGGCCAGACTTCTGCTCTCTGCTCAGCTAAGCACCCCACACTGAGAAATGAACACGTGGATTCGATTCAAAGCCCTGCAATCATCTGCATTTTATTTGCCCCTAGATTACAAGTTGTTAATTTGCAACTCTGCTCCCTCCACTCCAGGTTCTTTCTCTCCCATCACCCATCAAATTCTCCAGTGGCCCAGGCAAAAAATATCTGTTAGTCTTTGCCAAGGTAGACTCAGCCTTGTCGGCAGACCTGTCCTGTGTTCTCAGGGGAGGCCTTTACCCAAGGCCACAGCAACAGCAGGAATCCCGAGTAAGACGCCACCTTGACGGCAGGGAAGGCTGGATCTTTTCACAGAGCAGAACTGACTTTATGAGGTGCACAGTAAGGTGAGCAGAGGTGGGAAAGGCCAGTGGATGAATGCAGGA
>NW_022311146.1:0-1102 GCF_002776525.5 Piliocolobus tephrosceles
GCTATCCACATTCTAACTCCTGGGTCCTGTGAATGTGTCACCTTGTAAGGCAAAGGGGAATTGAGGTTTCATGTGAAATTAAGGTTGTTAATCAGCTGACTTTAAAATAGGTGGAGTACCTTAGATTATCCAGGTGGGCCCAATGTGATCATGAGTCCTAAAAAAGTGGAAGAGTGAAGAGAACATGAATTCAGAATGATGGAATGTGAGGACTCAACGCTCCGTTGCTGGCTTTGAAAATGGATGAAGGAAGCTATGGTGCACAGGAGTAACCTGCCATTGTTGGGATAAAGGTGCAGTAAGAAAAATGCCGAGCTTCCAGAAGAAAGTTCAGCACTGCTGACACCTTGATATTGGCCCATTGAGATCCAACTGAAACCTTCAACCTACAGAACGGTCAGATAATACATCTGTGCTGCTTTAAGCCACTAAGCTTGTTGTAATTTGTGATAGCAGCCATAGGAAGCCAATGCAGTGTTTTAAAAGATGGAAGAAAATGCTGACTGATTATGCCCAGTGAAAGTTGGGAACTAAAGGAATTCCCTGAATCTTGGCCAGGCATACATGTATAAACCCAGGGAACTGGCCTTTGAAAAGGGTGTGGAAGAAATTGCCTTTAATCTGAGTGCAACTTTTTGTAATTTAGATTTCTGATGAAGTGTGGTTGATGTGGGAATACATGATTGTGCAAATTTCCCATGTACTGCACCTTTATCTGGGAGAGACAAACCCCTGCAAGGTTGCATGGAATAAGATAGTGCATTTTCCCAGTAAAAAGGGGAAGTAGCCTTCCCATACGCAGGATGAAGGGTTACAGTGCTAGACAAAAGCAATGGGTATGGTGAAAATTCCCCGACCCTGCTGTAGGTCATTTTCCACTAAGAGCTCATCCAGATCGGATACAAGGATACTGGAAACCAAACAGTAATCAAGTCATAACATGTAATATAAACTTATTTCTTTCCTTCTTTCTTTCTTTTTTTTTTTTTTTTTTTTTTTTTTTTGAGACGGAGTCTTGCTCTGTCGCCCAGGCTGGAGTCCAGTTTTGTGATCTTGGCTCACTGCAGCCTCCACCTCGTGGGTTCAAGCGATTCTCCTGCTT
>NW_022311147.1:0-1294 GCF_002776525.5 Piliocolobus tephrosceles
TTGTTCAAAGAGAAAGTCTCAGATTTTTAAAATACATTGAAATGAATGAAAGTGAAACACAACATATCAAAATTTGTGGGATGTGGCCAAATCAGTGGTGAGAGAGAAATTTATACCACTAAGGGCTTACATCAGAAAAGAAAAAAATTTTGAAGTAATAACCAAGCTCCCCACATACTAGAAAAAGAAGAGCAAAATAAACCAAAAGCAAGTGAAAAAAAGTAAATAATAAGAATAAGAAGATAACTCAATAAAATATAAAAAGAAAAATAGAGAAAAACCAATTAAAAGCTGGTTCTATAAATGTCAATAAAATTGACAAGCCTACAGAGGAGACACAAAACATCAATATCAAGAATGAAATAGGAGATACCACTGTAGACCATGACAAAATTAAAAGAACAAAGAGAATACTACAAACAACTCTACAAACATAAATTTTACAACATAGATGAAATGCATTAATTCTTGAAAAAGCACAAATTCTCTCTTACAACATGAAATAGTTATGTTGAATAGCCCTAGAATTGAAGTCATAATTTGAAACATTTGAAAAAGAAATCGTCAGGTCTGGATAGCTAGATCAGAGAATTCTAACAAACATTTAAAGGTTAACACAAATTATATCCAGTCTCTTCCAGAATAAAGGATAGAAAGAAGCCAATAGAAAGATATTCCAACTCATGAGGCCAGTGTTACTCTGATATCAGAGCTAAAGACAGAAGAAGAATGGAAATCAGTATTCTTCATGAATCTAGATGGAAAAAATTCTCAACCAAATAATAGCAAAAATAATTCAACAATATATAAAAATAACTGCAAACCATGAACAAGTGATGTTTATTCCAGGAATAAAAAGCTGTCTTGGTATTCAAAAATCAATTCATGTAACCCGCCACATTAGCAAGCTAAAGATAAGCATATTACATGATTATATCAATTCAGGAAAAGCATTTGAAAAAAATTCAACACCCATTTATAATGAAAAAACAAACTTTTAGGAATTAGGAACAGAGGTAAACTTTCTAACTTTTAAGTTAGAAAAAAATCTACAGCTAACATCAAACTAAAAGATAAAAGAGACTGAATGCTTTCCCATTCAGTTTGGGAAGAAGGAAAATAGGTCTGTGCTCATCATTTTTATTCTACGTAGCTCTGGAAGACCCAGCCAACTCACAAAAATTCTCTCCATAACCAGACTCTGGCCATGCTCCTTCGAACTCTCTTGTCAACTAAACCCTGGCTTTTGGGCTTTTGTGTTGTCTATGCATTGCCCAATATTAGTAAGAATCCT
>NW_022311149.1:0-4464 GCF_002776525.5 Piliocolobus tephrosceles
GGGGTACCCTCGATGCTTTTTTACGTAGGGAATATTTTTCAAATATTGTCATACAAAGCTGAAGCACTGGGGTTTGAAGGTATGTAAAGTAGTCCTGAAATTCATCTGTGGATGTACGTTGGCCCTGACACATCTTCCTGGAAAGGAGGTGGAATTAATTAACTTCCTTATTCACAGGGATAGGAGAGTTGGGGTTCTGGGGTAACAAAAAGTAAACCTGTCTCTGAATATTAGGAAACTGGAGTAATCAGTGGAATGCTTTAGTATCTTCATTAATAAAGGCACAGATTTTATTACAATGCTTTTATGTCCTAGCAACACCAAAATTTGTCCTAATCTATTGATAAACACTAAACCGAGAGATCTTCATTCTATGTGGAAAGTAAAAATATTGATTCCTACTATATTCTGGGTTCTGTGTGAAACACATCACATAAAGATGGGAATTTTGCTCTGGAAATAAATTTAGAGGTAGGTTCTTTCCACCCATTTCACATAAGATAAAACTTAGACTTAAAAAAATAAGTATCTCTTCCAATTTCACAGAACTAAAAACAAGATGAGCCCTAAAAAAGGATGTACTATGGGATGGACTTTTCCACTTCTCCTTTCTATTGTATATAACTGCATGAAACAGGGTGGTATGCCTTAATATTGTTGCAACTAATTCGTAAAAGTACTAGAATTAGAAAAATAAATATTAAAGTAGAACAATTTCACATTTTCAGCTATTGTGTTTATTGAAAATTTAACAGTAGCTGCATAAAAGTAGTTGATGTCGTTATCTTTTCTTCCAACAGAAAAACAATAAAATCTATATAATTTAATTTTACATTTGAAGTAAATGCTAATCACAATAACCTATAAAGTTATTCTCTGGAAAGTTTTCCTGTAAAACAAATGTAACTGCTTTTAATTAGACTACATTGTATGCACAATGTCACATTTGATGCTGAAATGGGAAATTAAAGTATTCAAACTCATTGGCCTTAAGTTAATTCAAAATAAAAAATAACATCTCGCTTTGGGGTTTAAGCAATAAATACAGCTTTAAAAGTTCTGTTTTTGAAGTTTCAGCTCGTCTTTTTTTTTTTTTTTTTTTTTTATCATTTGGAAGTTTCCATTTTTAGCACAAGCTACCTCCTATATATACACTACTGCTTCTCCTGCCCAGAAAATAATGTCATTATAAAAGCAGTTTTGAGAGGGTAAAACACAAAGCAATAGAGAAAAGAAAAGAAAAAAAAAACTATTCAGGTTTTTTTTTTTTGTAAAGATGTTTGGAGTAATTTCAATAGCTCTATCTCATTTGTATCGCATAGTGCATTTACTATCACTACTTTTGTCTCAGATAGCCACTGCCGAAATCACTCCTGCTTACCTTCCGTCAGCAATGGATTGGGTTACCTTGGAGACCTGCTTATATTCAAATAATCTAAAATAGAATAAAAATATTATTAAAATTGTGCTAAATATTCCAATGGTCAGATATTTTATATTTGATATAGGTTGGATGATATTTTCCATTAAGAAATACAAGAAAGACATAGGACCTCATTGCGTAGAAGCATTTTTTTATTCTACGTTGCCTGTAGGAAAAATTGTACACTTCCTCTAAACTGCTATAAAGGTTTCTCTATTACTCAAATCTAACTTGCTTCTCATGGGGTTTGCATACTCCTAGGTGAAAGGCTAGGACTAGATACTGGACAAGAGGAAGTTAGAAGTGTTAAGAGTGAAACACAGATTCAGGAAGTATTTATTTTTCTTTCTCTGGAGCAGAGGCTAAGCATAGGACAGAGGTCTTAGAGCAATCTTCAGGAGCCTGTGGTATAGACATCCCCAGAGTGTATGGATAATGAAATCAAGGTATCCATAAGCTTGGAAATAAAACTGAGGTTGAAAGCCATTTATTAAGCAGTCATTTGGTGTTTTAAAACGAAGGATCTAGAACAGAAATTAAAGTGTCACATTCCGTAAGTCTTTGTCTTGCTTTGTCTTGTTCATAGAAGGCATTATTAATTGATTATTTAACCATCATTGAGATCAAATGCTGTAACGCACTCCTCTGCTGTGATCACCTACTGTAGACTTGCCAGGAAAGTTAAAACTGAGCTAGTAAAGCCAGAAAGTGTGAGGTAGATAATTAAATCATTATAGTTAAATTCCCTTCCTGACAATTTGAAAACTTGTCAAAATTGAAAAACTTGAAAACTTGTGCGTTTAATTCTCGTGAGGAATTTATCTCTTCATAGCATCATTTAGTTTTGCTTTTAATTTTTTTTCCCCATAGTTTAACAGGCTATGTCATTTTTTGTTGCTGCAAGTCAAACATAATGTACATGGTAATAAGAACTGAGGTAAGTAAACATTTTGTATGATTATTTATGCTAATCTGGCTAGGAGTTGGGCTATGTTTAATATTTTATGGAGCTCTAGTTGCCAGAGCCTCAAACTCTTCTGATTTTTTTTTATTATTATTATTTTAATCTTGGCCACTCACTTTGGCCTCCCTAAGAACTTCACCTTTGTGGAGGCTGAAGCAACTTCCTCTCGGACGCACATCCATCATGCTGACTTCTGATTAACACCAGTTCTGGGAATGCATCTAAGATTTCTACTTTCACATACCCGGAAATTCTGCCCTTAGGTCAAAACAACTTTGATGTTATTGTAAACATTTACTGACCATAAATCCTGCCCTTAGGCAGTTTCCATATGGTATATAAACCCTATGTCTGCGGACAGGGATTCACCGTCTTGTCCCTTGGCTGCTCAAGACATGGCTTCTGTTTGTAAGTCTCTACAATTAACGAATGTTTCTTTCTGTGAAATTAGATTTATCAGCCTTTTTATTCTTCCCCTTAGCGTCCTAGGCCTTTGCAGGTAGGTTTGCATAGACCTGCTCACTGCAGAAAAATTTCCGAGTCTATGTCTTGCAGCACATTTAACTGTAATTCGCTATTTTTACACTAGACCCCTAATGATGTGAAGGTAATATGTGTATGGGTGAGGGGGTGAAGCATTCTATAATCTCATTATTAAATCTCAGTCTTTCTGTGGGCCTGTATTTTAGGAATGCAATCTTCACCAGTGGGATAGTCCTCCTTCACATCCCCAGCAAAAACAAAAACAAAAAAACCAAAAAACACCCAACCTTCCCCATTTCCCTCATTTGATGAGATAGAAAAGCAGTAGGAGGCTGGCATGGGAAGAAATGACTTTCCCTATTTGGGAAAATCTCTAATAAAGCCTTTTTCTCAGAAGGTGTTTCTTATGGAAAATGCTCTAGGCATTAAACAATAAAATAAAATTGCTCTTCTCTTTCCCCTGCCAGAGGCAAGAGGGTAGGTTTCTCAGATCCTCACCAGGAGAACTCAGTGGAGCTCATAGTGGGGCTCAAAAAAGTGTGAAGAGCAGTAAGACTGCAGCTCCTATAGTTTCTCATTAGTCCACGCTCAGCCTCCAACAATTGATCAACATGACCATGTAAGTTGTCCCACCAGTTTTTCCTCCATTGACTCCCGTTTCAGGTAAGCAGGTGTTGGCAATGACTCTGGATTCACCTGTCTCCACATTTTGAGTTGCTCTAAAACCTCAGTTCCCTTGTCCAAGAAAAGTTACATATTTTCAATTCTTTGAACGCTGTTTTCTTCTTGCAAAAATAAGAGTAAAAACTCCTAACCTCTGTACATGTGAAAACTGAAACTGAGTCGTTTAATTTTCTTTTAACATAAGTAATTGAATGGTACCATAAAGAAAAATATAAAAACTTTACCAGTAATAAGAACAGAGCTACTACCACACATCTACTTAAAGGGATGAAAGGAAGCAAAGATTCCAAGAAGAGAAAATTTTATAGTGAATTTGCTCTTGACAAGAGCTGGTTTTTTTGTTGTTTTTTTTTCCCCCCTAGGGGAGCAAAGTTTAAGAGATACCATACAGTAAGGAAGTAAAGTAGATAAAAACTCCAGTACGGGGTGTGGTGGCTCACATCTTTAGTCCCAGCACACAGGGAGGCCAAGGTGGGCAGGTAAGTTGAAGTCAGGAGTTCAAGACCAGCCTGGCCAACAAAGTGAAACCATTTCTCTACTAAAAATACAAAAATTAGCTGGGCATGGTGGCGGGTGCCTGTAATGCCAGCTACTCAGGAGGCTGAGGTTGTCGAGATGACACCACTGAACACTAGGCTGGGCTACAGAGCAAAAGTCCATCTCAGGGGAAAAAATACCCTTCAATATCCATCATTTCTTCTGACTAAACTACTATGATTCCTCCTTGACCATCTTATTGGCAGACTGGAGAAGGGCAAAGGTTGAATCTGGTTAATAAAATGTTTCCAGCACAGCTGCAATTGTTGCTACCTACACTCATTGGTAATAACAGCAACAATCAGCCAGGGTCATAGGAGGATAGAGAGAGTGATATCAGGGAGGAGAAACTTGGCTACCATGGGAAAATTCC
>NW_022311150.1:0-1282 GCF_002776525.5 Piliocolobus tephrosceles
CAAGCCCAGGAGAGAGGCCTCAGGAGGGACCAGCCCTGCCCACACGTGACGTCCAGCCTCCAGGAGAATCAAGGACTGGCGTTTCAGCCACCTCATCTACACTCCTATGTGGTAGCAGCCTTCAGCTTGGACCCCTGCCCTATCCCACAAACACCCCCCGTCTTGTCCCCCTCTGTGTGCCTTGCGGGCAGCCCCCAATACACGGCCTGAGACTGGTGTTCCGCCTTCCAGACTCTCAGGATGAACTGGAAGAGGTATTAAGGAAGTCATCGGACTGCTTTGAACAAAATGGAAACTAATTTCAGCAGGAAAAGAGGATCTGTGGTGAGTGAATCTTGTTGAGCTTAGGCAGAGAAGAAGCCTGCTGTCCAGGTCCTTCTGCCTAGGCCTGGGGGCCGGGTAATGTTCACAGGAAACCTACTGAGACCCAAGCGAGGTCTCCAAAGATTTAAGGGAAGTTAAATCTTCACACGTATCTCTGGTTCCCAGTAATATCTGGCTCCCAATATTCTCCCTGGTCCCCAATATTTTCTGGTTCTTAGTAATCTCCCGGCCGCATGCAGTGGCTCACGCCTGTCATCTCAGCACTTTGGGAGGCCGAGGTGGGCAGATCACCTGAGGTCAGGAGTGCGAGACCAGCCTGGCCAACATGGTGAAACCCCGTCTCTATTAAAAATACGAAAATTAGCCGGGCGTGGTGGTGTGCGTGTTGGCCCAGCTACTTGGGAGGCTGAGGCAGGAGAACTGCTCGAACCCTGGAGGTGGAGGTTGTGGTAAGCCGAGATCGCGCCACTGCTCTCCAGCCTGGGCAACAAGAGTGAAACTCCGTCTCAAATAAATAAAAGAAAATAAAAATAATCTCTCTGGTCTGTCATATTCTGATTCCCCAAAAGCTCCCTAGTCCGCGAACATCGGTCTGGTTTTCAATATTCCCATTGGGCCTGGATAATCTCCGTGGCTGCCTCTATTCTCTCTAATCCTCAATATTCTCTGTGGTTCACAATAAACTTTCCAGTCTCCAGTATTCTTTCTGGTTCCCCAAAATCTCTCTGGTCCCCCAAATCCTGCCTAACTCCCAAAACCTGTCTAATTTCCAATACTTCCGCTAATCTCCAATATTTTATCTGGTCTGCAATAGTCTTCCTGGTCCCCAACCGTCTCTTTGGCTCCCATTATCTCCTTGGTCCCTACTAATCTCTGTGGTCTCCAATCATCTTTCTGATCCCCAATAATCTCCCTGTTCCCCAATATTGTCTCTGATCTCCCATTATCTCCTTGGTCC
>NW_022311150.1:1292-4863 GCF_002776525.5 Piliocolobus tephrosceles
TCCCCAATATTGTCTCTGATCTTCCCATTATCTCCTTGGTCCCTGATCATCTCTCTGGTCCCCAATCATCTTTCTGATCCCAAATAATCTCTCTGATCCCAATCTTCTCTCTGGTCCCCACTCATCTCCTTGGTCCCTAATAATCTCCCTGGTCTCCAATATTCTCTCTGATTTATAGTATCGCCTCTGGTCCTCAATCATTTTCTTGACCCCAATTATCTCCCTGGTTTCCAATACGATCTCTGTTCCCAAATAGTCTCTCTGATTCCCAATCATCTCCTCAGTCTCTGAGAATCTCTCTGGTCCACAATATTCGCTCTGATCCTCGATTATCTCCTTGGTCCCTAATAATCTCTCTGGTCCCCAATCCTCTCCCTGATCCCCAATTATCTCTCTGATCCCAATATTGTCTCTGGTCCTCAGTCATCTCCTGGTTCTCTAATAATCTCCCTGGTCCCCAGTAGTCTCTCTGATTTCTGATATTGTTTCTGGTCCTCAATCATCTTCTTGGCTCCCCATCATCTCCCTCATCCCCAATAATCTCTCTGGTCCCCAATACTTTCTCTGATTTCTGATATTGTCTCTGGTCCCCAATAATTTCTGTAGTACCCCCAAATCTCTCTGGTCCCCAATAATATCCTCCCTGGTCCCCAATAATCTCCTTGATCCCCAATCACCTCCTTGGTCCCTAATTATCTCTGTGGTCTCCAATATTCGCCCTGGTCCTCAATCATCTCTTTGGTCCCTAATAATCTCACTGGTCCCCAGTCATCTCCCTGGTCCCTAATTATCTCCCTGGGCCCCAATCACCTCTTTGGCCCCCCATCATCTCCTAGGCCTCCAGTCATCACCCTGGTTCCCAATATCATCTCTGATTCCTTTTTTTTTTTTTTTTTTTTTTTGAGATGGAGTCTCGCTCTATCACCAGGCTGGAGTGCAGTGGCGCGATCTCGGCTCACGGCAACCTCCACCTCCCGGGTTCAAGGGACTCTCCTGCCTCAGCCTCCTGAGGAGCTGGGATTCCAGAGCTGGGATTACAGGCAGGTGCCACCATGCCCAGCTAATTTTTGTATTTTTAGTAGAGACAGAGTTTCACTACATTGGCCAGGATGGTCTCGATCTCCTGACCTCGTGATCTGCCCACCTCGGCCTCCCAAAGTGCTGGGATGACAGGCGTGAGCCACCGTGCGCAGCCTTTATCCTCTCTGATTTCTAATATTCTCTGTGTCCCCAGTAATCTCTCTGATTCCCAATCACCCCTCTCTTACGGTCCACTTTAATCCTTACGGTCTGCTTTAATCCATCACAGTACGGAGAAACCCTAAGATCATTGAGTACCCAGCATGGGACATGGGTTGCAACCAGTCTCACCCTGGCGCCAGCAGGAACCCTGGCATCAAAATCACAGACACTCTGCATTTGCCTGCAGGAAGTCAAGGCACTTGGACCCTGCCTGCAGGACTGTGGACCGTCAGTCATTTGCATGAGTGCTTAGAAACAGCAATGAAAGTGTGTTTATTTAGAAGCGAGTTGTATATGGGGTGAAGGAAGCCAGCCAGCCGCGCCTCAGCTGGCTATCTGCTGGTGGAGGTTTCAGAAACTCCCCTTCCTTTGTTTCCGGTGACCGTGACAGACAACCTCCTAATTCCCGTGCAGCTCGAAAAGCGTCCCGCAAACAGTGTTTATAGCCCAGAATGAGGAAGTGAGACCAGGGGTAGTGCATGGTTATTTTTTTTATGTCTTTCTCTTTCTCTCTCTTCTTTTTCTTTTTTGAGACGGAGTCTCGCTCTTGTTACCCAGGTTGGAGTGCAGTGGCGCGATCTTGGCTCACCGCAACCTCTGCCTCCTGGGTTCAGGTGATTCTCCTGCCTCAGTCTCCTGAGTAGCTGGGATTACAGGCCCCCACCACCACACCTAGCTAATTTTTTTGCATTTTTAGTAGAGACGGGGTTTCACCATGTTAGCCAGGATGGTCTTGAACTCCTGACCTCAGGTGATCCACCCGCTTCTACCTCCCAAAGTGCTCAGATTACAGGCGTGAGCCGCTGTGCCCTGCCCTCTTTTTCTCTCTTAAAAAAACAAAAAGAAAGGAAAAGGTGAGATTTACATAATGAAATCAATCATTGTAAAGGCAACATCTCAGGGGTATTTATTGCATTCATGCCTCCGTGCAGCCAACACCTCCATGTGGTTTCAGAATATTTTCCTCACATCCCACACACGTGTCTATTGTAACTTTAAACACAATCCTCAGATGACAAAGCTCGGAATCATCGTGCATGCAGGGAGATTCAACAACCAAGATGCGAACAGTTTAGTGCACTGGCCACACACGGTGGCTCATGCCTCTAGTCCCAGTGCTTTGGGAGGCCAAGGCAGGAGAATGGCTTGGGGCCAGGAGTTCAAGAGCAGCCTGGGCAACAGAGCAAGACCCTTTTGTTAGCTGGGCATGGCGGTCCATGCCTGTAATCTCGGCTAGTTGGGAGGCCGAGGAGGGAGGATAGCTTGAGGCCAGGAGTTAGAGGCTGCAGGGAGCTATGATCATGTCACTGTACTCCAGCCTGGGCAACAGAGTAAGACTCTGCCTCATTTATTAATTGATTCACTCATCCACTCATTCATTCCTTATCCATCCACTCATCCATCCATCCACTCATCCATCCATTCATCCATCCATCCATCTATCCATCCACTTATCCATATACCCACTATTCATTTGCCCATTCATTTATTCATGCATCCATTTATTCACTCATTTATCTATTTATTCATTCATTTATTCCTTATCCATCCACTCATCTCTCCATCCATCCATCCGTCCATTTATTCATCCACTTATTTGTACATCTACTATTCATTCACCCATTCATTTATTCATGCATCCATTCATTCATTCATTTATTAATTGATTCACTCATCCACTCATTCATTCCTTATCCATCCACTCATCCATCCATCTACTCATTCATCCATCCATTCATCCATCCTTCCATCCATTTATCCATCCACTTATCCATGTACCCACTATTCATTTGCCTATTCATTTATTCATACATCCATTTATTCACTCATTTATCTATTTATTCATTCAGTCATTCCTGTCCCACTCATCCATCCATCCATCCATTTATCCATCCACTTATGCATCCATCCACTATTCATTTACCCATTCATTTATTCATGCATCCATTCATTCACTCATTCATTTATTCATCTATTCATTCAGCCACTCATTCATTCCTTATTCATCCACTCATCCATCTATCTGTTCATCCATCCATCCATCCATTCATCCATCCACTTATCCATACATCCACTATTCATCCACCTATTCATTTATTCATGCATCCATTCATTCATTTATCCATTAATTAATTCATTTATTCCTTATCCATCCACTCATCCATCCATCCTTCCATTCATCCATCCATTTATCCATACATCCACTATTCATTCACCCATTCATTTATTCATACATCTATTCACTCATTTATTTATCTATTTATTCCTTCATGTATTCCTTATACATTCACTCATCCATCCATCCATCCATCCATCCATCCATCCATCC
>NW_022311150.1:4873-13808 GCF_002776525.5 Piliocolobus tephrosceles
TTATCCATCCACTTATCCATGTACCCACTATTCATTTGCCTATTCATCTATTCATACATGCACTATTCACTCATTTATCTATTTATTCATTCATTCATTCCTGTCCCACTCATCCATCCATCCATCCATCCATTTATCCATCCACTTATCCGTCCATCCACTATTCATTCACCCATTCATTTATTAATGCATCCATTCATTCACTAATTCATTTATCTACTCATTCATTCATTCATTCATTTCTTATCCATCTACCCATCCATTCCTCCATTCATTCATTCATCCAACCATCCATCCATCCATTTATTCATTCATCTACTCATTCATCCATCCAATCATCCCTTCATTCAGTCATTCATCCACTCATTCATTCCTTATCCATTTACTCATCTATCCATCCATCCATCCATCCATCCATCCATCCATCCATCCATCCATTCATCCACTAGTTCATTCACCTGTCTCCGTATCCATCCATCCACTCACTATTGTACTAATCCACTCATTCATTCACTCATTCATTCACCCATCTATTTATGCAACCATCCATTCGACCATCCAATAAACAGTACTGAGGCCATGGTAATCTCTTCTGGTCTCTCATCTACAAAGTCACAGTCCCTACAAGGACCCTGCTTATTCATTCCCTGTGGCTGAGACTGAAGGAGTATCTCCTGTTTCTATTCCACGTGTGGCCACCTGCTGGTCTGTCCCTGTCCTGAGTGCAGGGGTAGTCTCATTCTCCTCCACCCCCAGAACAGATGAGTGATAAATAAATAACTGGAGACAGAATTCCTCCAACCCTAGGGTAAGAGCCTGAGTGTGCTAGAAGTTGCCTGTGTTTGTGCCAAGAGCTTGTGATGGACATGTGGACACTGTAGATGGACAACAGCCCCTTCGCTGACCAGCTGGTGCCTGGGAAGCCTCCAGCTTCACTGAGCCTCAGGTTTCACTTCTTGCATCTCACCAGGAGGTTGTCTGCAACATGATCATTTAGACCACTGGCTGAGAGGCTCATGCAGGTGTGCACATAACAGGGCTCCTTGCTGAGAGTGGGTTCCTGGAGAATCCATCAGAGCTACTGTTGCACAACTGCCCCTTGAGGAGGTCATCACAGCTCTGAGTACCAGGAGCTGCCCATCAGCACCGTGTGAACTCAAAGTCTTGCATTCATCCTCATAGGACATCTTCAAAACCACTTTAAACATCCCAGGGAAGCCCAGAGGAGCAAGTGCTTCCAAGAGGCTGGCTCTGGTCTGCGGATTGAGTGTGGATTTGAATGTCTTTGAATGCGTGTGAGTTTGAGTCTCTTTGAATGAGTGTGGACTTGAGTTTCTTTGAATGAGTGTGGACTTGAGTTTCTTTGCATGAGTGTAGGCTTGAGTCTCTGTGAATGAGGGTGGACTTGAGTTTCTTTGAATGAGTGTAGACTTGAGTCTCTTTGAATGAGTGTGGATTTGAGTGTCTTTGAATGCGTGTGAGTTTGAGTCTCTTTGAATGAGTGTGGACTTGAGTTTCTTTGAATGAGTGTAGACTTGAGTCTCTTTGAATGAGTGTGGATTTGAGTGTCTTTGAATGCATGTGAGTTTCAGTCTCTTTGAATGAGTGTGGACTTGAGTTTCTTTGCATGAGTGTGGATTTCAGTTTCTTTGAATGAGTGCGGATTTCAGTCTCTTTGAAAGCGTGTGGGTTTGAGTCTCTTTGAGAGTGGACTTGAGTTTCTTTGCATGAGTGTGGGCTTGAGTCTCTTTGAATGAGTGTGGATTTCAGTCTGAATGAGTGCGGACTTGAGTTTCTTTGCATGAGTGTGGACTTGAGTCTCTTTGCATGAGTGTGGATTTCAGTCTCTTTGAATGAGTGTGGGTTTGAGTCTCCTCATTCCTGCACCTTTTCAGTTCCTTTTGTTGCATGGGACAGTATAAATGACGCTCCCCATTGGTCCGGTTTTGCAAGTAAAAATGTCACATGTGGAAGCCAGCATTTTGTCCTCGGGCATATAAGCAAGTTTGATGAGAATAACGCTTATACACAGCGGGGCCCTTGGTCTTGGAAAGGTGGAGAATAGACCCTCCATTTCCTCTGAGACGTGATCTGCACAGGGAATGTCTGCTTAATCTACACATCTGCGGCTTGTAATGACAGAGTCTCTTGAATTCTGCTTACTTTATTATAGAAACAAGAGCATGCATACAGCACATCGGGAGATGGAGAAATGGAGGGAAGCGATCCAGAGTCCCTTGACCCAGCCCATTCTCTCCCTGAGACCTGGGGGATGGGACATGGTCTTGCTTCTCCTTCCAGGTCTCTGGAAGGATCGTCTTGTCTTATCTTGCCGGCCTCCCATGCTGTGGTTCAGAATTGCGGGAGATTCTGTTCCAGTGGGGATGCTTGTCTATACCTTGGGCAGTTTGGGGTGTCGCAACTGGAGGGGGTATTCCTGGCGCGTGGTGGGTGGAACCCGGGATGATGCTCAATGCCCTATAGTGCAGAGGATAGGCTCAACACACGGAATCCTCCAGCCCTACATGTCAGCAGTACTGATGCTGAGATACCCTGCCTGAGAATGAGAGAGTCTCTGTTAGTGTCTATCTATCTGTCTATACCTATCTATCATATCTATCATTTATCAATTTATCTATATATCATATCTATCTCTCTATCTGGCACCTACATCTATGTATTAATCTTCTCTATCTATCATCTGTCTATACCTTTCTAGCATTTATCTCTCATCTCTATCATTTATGTCTACCGTTTGACAGTGGTTTCAGCTAGGGGTGATTTTTCTCATCACGGGACGCTGGGTAATGTCTGAGGACAGTTCTGGTTGTCGCAATTGTGGGGGTGGTCCTGGCATCTGGTGGGTGGAGCCCAGGGATGCTTCTCAATACCTTACAGTGCTCAGGACAGCCCCACCACAGAGAATCACCCGGCCCCAAATGTCTATAGTGTTGACGTGGAAAGTCCCTGCTTTTAGTATAGAGAATCTCTCTCTCTGTCTGTCATCCATCTATGTATCCATGTATCTACCTATCTAAGTATCTATCAATCTATCTATCTATCTGTCATCTATCTGTCCATCTATCTATCTATCCATCCATCCATCCATCTTTCTATGTATGTATGTATGTATGTATCTATCTATCCATCCATCCATCCATCTAAGTATCTATCTATCTATCTATCTATCTATCTATCTATCTATCTATCTATCCATCCATCCATCCATCTAAGTGTCTATCTGTCATCTATCTATTTCTATTATCGATCTATCTATTATCACCATTATCTATCTACCTGTCTATTATCACTATTATCTATCTATCTATCTATCTATCTATCTATCTATCTATCTATCTATCTATCTATCTATCTATTTCTATTATCTATCAATCAATCAATCAATCTATCTGTCTATCTATTATCACCATTATCTATCTATCTATCTATCTATCTATCTATCTATCTATCATCTATCTATCATCTATCTATTTCTATTATCACCATTATCTATCTATCTATCTATCTATCTATCTATCTATCTATCTATCATCTATCTATTTCTATTATCGATCTATCTATCTATCTATCTATCTATCCATCTATCTATCTATCATCATCATCTATTTCTATTATCTATCTATCTATCTATCTATCACCATTATCTGTCTATCTATCTATCATCTATTTCTATTAGCTATCTATCTATCTATTATCACCATTATCTATCTATCTATCTATCTATCTATCTATCTATCTATCTATCTATATCTATGCATGCATGTATCTGTGTATCTGTCTATCCTATCTCTCATCTATCTATGTATCTGTCTAATCTATCATCTATCTATCTAATCTATGCATCTATCTATGTATCTATCTAATCTATTTATCCATGTATGTATGTATCTATCTAATCTATGTATGTATCTAATTTGTGTATGTATGTATCTATTCTATTCAATCTGTCTCTATTATCGATCTATCATCACCGTTATCTATCTGCATGTAGATACGTATGTATGTATGTATGAATCTATCCATCCTATGTATCTCTTATCTGTCTACACAGCTCTCTAATCTATCATCTATCTAAACTATGCATCTATCTATGTATGTACCTATCTATCTAGCTATCCTTGTATGTAAGTATGTATCCAATTTATGCATGTATGTATCTATTCTATTCTATCTATCTCTATTATCAATCTATCTCTCTATCATCACCATTATCTATCTGCATGTAGGTACGTATGCATGTATGTATGAATCTATCCATCCTATGTATCTCTCATCTATCTACATATCTCTCTAATCTATCATCTATCTAATCTATGCATCCATCTATGTATGTATGTACCTATCTATCTATCCTTGTATGTATGTATCTAACTTATGTATGCATGAATGTATGTATGTATCCATCTAGCTATCTAATTTATGTATGTATCTATTTATCAATTCTCTCTATCATCTATCTACCTATCTATCTATCATCTATCTATCTATCATCTATCTAATTTGTCTCTCATCTATCTTTAAGACAGTGTTAGATAAGCAGGTGATTTTGCTACCTGGAGACATTGAGTAACATCTGGAGACATTCCTAATTGTCACAACTGTGGGTGCTCCCGGCACCTTGTGGCTGGAGCCCATGGACGCTGCTCAACACCCTACAGTCCCCAGGATGGCCCCACCACAGGGAATCCCCCTGTCCCAAATGTCACTAGTGCCCCAGCCGACAGCCTGTGTCTTTTGTGTCTCACAATTGGTCCCACCCCAATAACTGTCCTTGCCCCCGTCTTCCTGCACGCCCTCTTCCTCAGGGATCCCCCTGCTCACAGAGTTCCCCATAAACAATGTCCAGGCCCCCCTCCCAGCCTGACGGCACCCAGCCTGAGGGGTCCACATGCTCAGCCCACCCCCAACTCATGAACTCCTGGGGAGCCTGGACAGCATGTTGTCACTCTGACAACTCATCATCTGAAACCAACACAACCTGGCACCTGCCACCTGCTTCTGTCTGTGCCACTCCCTTCCCAGCCACGGAGAGTCTCCCGGGGCTCGTCCCTCCCATGGAGACCTCCTTGGCCAGAAGATCACACATTCTGCTTCTACAATGTCCCTCTGCTCAGGGCACCAGCACCTTTTCCCTGGAGCAGAGCAATCTGCCCAAAAGCGTCAATGCAGACCTCGAGGCCTCAGCCCGGCTCAGGGACATGAGAAAACGTTCGACATCAGGAATGATCAGGGGAAATGCAAATCAAAACCACAGTGCGATACCACCTCACTCCTGCAAGAATGGCCCTAATCAAAACATCAAAAAATGACAGATGTTGGCGTGGATGTGGTGAACAGGGAACACGTGTACACTGCTGGTGGGAATGTAAACTAGTACAGCCAGTACGGAAGACAGTGTGGGGATTCCTTAAACAGCTAAATGGAGCACTACCATGTGATCCAGCAGTCCCACTATTGGCTATCTACCCAGAGGAAAGTACTCGTTATACGAAAAAGATACTGGCACACGCGTGGTTATAGCAGCACAATTAGCAATTGCGAAAACGTGGAACCAGCCCAAATGCCCATGGATCAACGAGTGGATAAAGAAGCTGTGCTATATTTATATATATAAATGCCGGCACTGACACAAACACACATAGTCATATAGATGTGTGCCATATACATACATATATGTATATAGATATACACATATGCATATATATACATATATGTGTAGATAATACATATGTGTGTATATCTATACACATGTATACACGTATATATGTAAATATACACACATGCACACACACTTATATGTAGATATACACGTATACATACATGGGTACATGTGTATATATACACATATACATACGCACACATATACACACACATATGTCCACACATGTATATATATACATATAAATATACACACAAACATATGTGTACATATGTATGTATACGCACACACATACACATATGTATATGTATGTATATATACACACATGTGTGTATATGCGTATATGTACATATATGTATACATGCACATATACAGCATATATGTGTGATACGTGTGTATACATCATATATGTGCACATGCATATATATATCATATATGTATACATGCATATATACATATACACACATGTGTATATATGTATAGACGTGTGTGTATATATACACACACATACATATGATGGAATACTAC
The DNA here is from genome assembly GCF_002776525.5 of Piliocolobus tephrosceles. Classification (NCBI taxonomy): domain Eukaryota; kingdom Metazoa; phylum Chordata; class Mammalia; order Primates; family Cercopithecidae; genus Piliocolobus; species Piliocolobus tephrosceles. The sequence goes on from NW_022311150.1 coordinate 11,082, forward strand.
TCAGTCATGAAAAAGAATGGCATTTGCAGCCACCTGGATGAGATTGGAGACCATTATTCTAAGTGAAGTAACTCAGGAATGGAAAACCAAACATCGTTATGTTCTCACTCATAAGTGAGAGCTAAGCTATGAGGTTGCAAAGGCATAAAAGAATGACACAATGGCCGGACGCGGTGGCTCACACCTGTCATCCCAGCACTTTGGGAGGCCGAGGCGGGCAGATCACAAGGTCAGGAGTTTGAGACCAGCCTGGCTAACATGGTGAAACCGCATCTCTACTAAAAATACAAAAATTATCTGGGTGTGGTGGCACATGCTTGTAATCCCAGCTACTCAGGAGGAGGCTGAGGCAGGAGAATCGCTTGAATCTGGGAGGAGGAGGTTGCAGTGAGCCGAGATTGTGCCACTGCACTCCAGCCTAGGCAACAGAGTGAAACTCCATCTCAAAAAAAAAAAAAGAAAGAAAAAAAAAGAATGACACAATGGACTTTGGGAACTCCAGGGCAAAGAGTGGGAAGAGGATGAGGGATAAAAGGCCACAAATTGGGTTCAGTGTATGCCGCTCCGCTCAGGTGATGGATACCCCCAAATCTCACACATCACCACTAAAGAACTTACTCGTGTAACCAAATAGCACCTGTTTCCCCAAAACCTATGGAAGTAAAAGTGTAAAACTAACCAACAAAAACACACATCGCCTTCTGCAAAAATCTTCTGAGGACTGCTTTCTTGAGGCAATAAAAGAGATTGTTAGAGCCATAAATAATATATATTTATATATTGTATATTTATATATTCATTGTTTCAATATATTATACATATTATCTTTTATTTATATGTTATATATTTATATATTTATTATTTAAATATAGTGTATATTATTCTTATTTATATGATATATATTTATATATTTATTATTTAAATATATTCTATATATTATTTATTATTTAAATATTATATATTTATATATTATATATTTATATATGAATATATAATATATTTATATATTATTTGCATTTATATGGTATATATTTATTTAAATATATTATATATTTATATTTTATTTATATATTATATATTTATTATTTAAATATATATTTATATATTTTTATTTATATATTATATATTTATATATTTTTATATATTATATATTTATTATTTAAATAGATTATATATGATTTATTATGTATATATTTTATATTTATATAGTATTTATATATTACATATTTATGTATTATTTATATATTATATATTTATGTATTTATTATTTAAATAGATTATATATGTATATATTATTTATTATTTACATATTAGATATTTATTATTTAAATAGATTATATATGTATATATTATTTATTATTTACATATTAGATATTTGTATATTTATTATTAAAATATATGTTTACATATTATTTATTATTTATATATTATATATTTACATATACTATATATTTATGCACATATTATTTACATATATTACACAATTATATATAACATACACACACACACACATAGATATGCCTGTTGCTTTGTCCTAAGTGAACACAGATCCTGCCTCCCTGGGGAGTGACAGCGTCAGGTGCAGAATCCCCGCTGGAGTTCCCTGAGCTCAGTGCAGTCCTTGGGGCTAATCCTGGGGGCGCCCATCCCGCCCAGCCTCTTTCTGTACCTTCTGCAGGGGGTCGCGTGTCTCCCAGGGGCCGTGCAGAAACTCCTAACCCGAGAGGTAGAGTAGGGATCCAGGTGGACAGCGGGATCCCTGGAGCCTGCCCCCCCCACCTCAGTGCCTGTAGGGACAGCAGAGGGGCTGTGGGAGGGAGGTTGGGGACCATGCCCGGGCACAGCCAACGAGGAGGCGCTGATGGAGAGGCAGGGCTGGAGGAGAGGGCTGCAGGACAGAGACTCAGACAAGAGGGGGCCATCTGCCCAGGCAAGGGGCCTCTGCACGTCCAGAGCTGTACGTATTCACCACTGGCAACAGCTGCTCTGCTGTTATTAACCCTAAGCCATCGCTTCTCCCCCAGAACCTTAAGTGACAAACCCAGAAATGCAGTGTGGGTAGCATTGGAGGGAGGCAGGAGGGTCTCTGTGGTTCTCCCAGGGGACCTCATGTCTTCCACCCACCCTAAGCTTGGTCCATCTTAGTGGCGCAGCCAGGTGGGGACCTGGCAGAAGGCATCTGAAAAGCACTTGCTTTTACAAACACAGGGTTGCCTCACCGTCCGATGCATCCCATGCATGCCTCTCTCAGCCTCTGACCTCATTGTCCCCCTGGGGCTGGGGGACGCCGATATACGGGAAAGGGGGTAGCATCCTGGTACACGCAGGACACTGGCATCTGTGTGGCGGTGCCCAAATGAAAGTGCTGTTTTTACAATGTGGGATAATTTCCTTTTTTTGAGACAGAGTCTCACTCTGTCACCCAGGCTGGAGTGCAGTGGCGCGATCTTGGATCTTGGGCTGCCCGCAACCTCCGTCTCCTGGGTTCAGGTGATTCTGCTGCCTCAGCGTCCCGAGTAGCTGGGATGACAGGCACGCACCACCACACCCGGCTAATTTTTATAGTTTTAGTAGAGACGGGGTTTCACTATGTTGGCCAGGCTGGTCTCAAACCCCTGACCTCAAGTGATCCGCCCGCCTTGGCCTCCCAAAGTGCTGGGATTACAGGCGTGTGTCACTGCCATAAAAAAAATATATTTTATATATATTATATATTATATATATTTA
>NW_022311152.1:0-9631 GCF_002776525.5 Piliocolobus tephrosceles
GGGAGGCTGAGGCAGGAGAATGGCGTAAACCCGGGAGGCAGAGCTTGCAGTGAGCCGAGATTGCGCCACTGCACTCCAGCCTGGGCGACAGAGCGAGACTCCGTCTCAAAAAAAAAAAAAATAAGTGGAGAGCAGGGCAAACATGGAAGAGCATGTGAAAAGAGAGAGCATGGCAAAGGGAGGACTGCCAGTTGCTGTGTGGGGCTGGAGTTTACAGTGGGAGGAGGGGTGAGAGATAGGGCTGTCCAAGTGGGCAGGGACCCGATCAGCAACTGTGTTGATAAATTTGGACTTAATCCTGAGAGCAACAGGGAGATATGTTCAGTGACTTGACCCCAACACCTCAAGGTCATCCTTGCTTCCTTGCCTACCCATACTGCCCGCATCCAATCTTCAGCAAGTCACATAGGCTCCACCTCCAAAATGTCTGAGTCTGTCCATTTCTCTCCTTCTCTGCTTCCTCACCCAAAGTCCAAGGCACCATGACAGTTCTCCTAGAATTCTGCAAATTCTGTTCGCCAGGCTCCCCGTGTCTGCACTTGCCCCCTCCAATCCACTCCTCACAGAGCAGTCAAAGGGATTTTTAATTCCATTGTGACTTGTTCTTTGACCCATCAGTTCTGTATGAGTGTCTGTTTAATTTCCAAACATATAGAATTTTCCAGATATCTTTTTGTTATCCACTTCTAAGTTAACTCCCTTGTAGTCACGGAGCACAGGGCAGCATTGCCATCTTTTCGAATTGACTGAGACTTGTTTTATGGCCTAGGATGTGGCCTATCTTGGTGAATGTTCCCGTACATTTGACAAAAAGATGTTTATGCTGCAGTTGCTGTATGGAGTTGTCTATAAATTCTACAGCTGTCAATTAGATCACTTGGTTGATAGTGTTGTCAAGGTCTTCTATATCCTCACTGGTTTTCACGAGCTCCATGGAGCTTTACCTCCAGACACAGAGGAAAAGGGATGGAGAAATGTGGAGTTACTGCAAATTCATTTGTATCAACAGGTATAATTAGGGAATCATTATTCATTTTCACACTAATGATAGTTATTAAAAGAGGAATGTTGGACTCTCCAACTGTGTGGATTTATCTTTTTCTCTATTTATCTAGGAATGTTTTTCTTCGTGGAACTGAAAGCTTTGTTATGAGGTGTACACTCATTTGAGATGGTTACGCCTTCCTGATGGGTTGATCCTTATGTCATTACGAAACATCCAGAGGGCTTTGAAACAAAAGCAAAAACCTACAGTAGATCACCCTACTTTCATCCTCTAACCCCTGCAAGGCCTTTCACTGCATTTCTTTCTCTTTTTTTGAAGACGGAATTTTGTTCCTGTCGCCCAGGCTGGAGTACAATGGCATGACCTTGGCTCACTGCAATCTCCACCTCCCAGGTTCAAGTGATTCTCCTGCCTCAGCTTCCCGTAGTTGGGAACACAGGTGCCCGCCACCATGCTTGGCTATGTTTTTGCATTTTTAGTAGAGGTGGGGTTTCACCATGTTGGCCAGGCTGGTCTAGAACTCCTGACCTCAAGTGATCCACCCATCTCCGCCTCCCAAAAGGCTGGGATTACAGGTGTGAGCCACTGCCCCTGGCCTTCACTGTATTTCAAATAGTCAACCTGTACCACAGTCTATGAAGGGCTCCACAGGATATACATGCTCCGTCTACCTCTCCAACTTAGTCTGCTGTCACCAGTGTTCCTCCACTGCATAGCACAATCCAGTTTGTTTTTTGTTTTTTGTTTTTTTGGCTCTAGGGCCTTACACCTTTCATTATCACTCTACTACTGTCAAAGTCAGCAGAAGGTAGGAAGCTAAATAATCCTAATAGGAAGCCAATGAGCTCCTAATTCTCTCCCCGACTACAGCCAGGGTCTCCTCGATCTGAGATACTCTTAAGTCTTTGCTTAGATAGAAACAAACATTTAAGTCCCCTCTGTCAGAAAGAAAACACAAAATTGAAACAACAGGCCAGGTGTGGTGGCTCACCAGGCACTTTGGGAGCTGGAGGTGGGAGGATTGCTTGAGGCCAGGAGTTTGAAAACAGCCCGGGCAATGTAGCAAGGCCTCATCTCTGCAATAATAATAATAATAGTAGTAACAATAATAATAATAAAGTAGCTGGGTGTGGTAGTGTGTACCCGGGAGGCTGAAGTGGGAGGATCGTTTGAGGCCCAGAATTTGAGGCTGCAGGGAGCTATGATCACACCACTGCACAGAGGCCTAGGCAACAGATGGAGACCTGTCTCTCAAACAAACAAAAACAAAATTAAAGCTATAAATTTCTAATTTAACAAAGGAATCATCTTATCATGGACTAAATGTTTATGTTTCCCCCAAGTTCATGTGTTGAAATCCTAACCTACAAGGTGATGGGATTAAGAGGAGCCCTCACGAATAGGATTAGCGTCCTTATAAAAGAGGCCTCAGAGAGCTCTCTCACCCCTTCCACCACATGAGGACACAGTGAGAAGGCACCATCTATGAATCAGGAAGCAGGCCCTCACCAGACAGATGCTGAATCAATCTTTTGGTGCCTTGATCTTAGACTTCCCAGCCTCTGGAACTGAGAAGTGAATTTCTGTTGTTTATAAGCTACCCAACTTAAAAAAAAAAAAACAGTCTTGTGTTCTTGCAACCTGAACTAAGACATGCCTTCTGGAATGACTTAGTCTTCTCTACGACTGGGATGTCTTCTCTCTCACTTCATTTCCTAAGTTCATGAAGATGATAAAGCCCTCAAGTGCACTTAAAAATGACATCTTTTTTTTTTTTTTTTTTTTTTTTTTCAGACAGGGTCTTGCTCTGTCATCCAGGCTGGAGTGCACTGTCACAATCATGGCTCACTGCAGCCTCAGCTTCCTGGGCTCAAGTGGCCCTCCCATCTCACCCTCTCAAGTAGCTGGGACCGCAGGCATGTATCACCACGCTTAGCTAATTTAATTTTTTTTTTTTTTTTGTAGAGACAAGGTCTCTCTATGTTGCCCAGATTGATCTCTAACTCTTGAGCTCAAGCAATCCTCCCACCTTGGCCTCCGAAAGTGCTAGCATTACAGGTGTGAGCCACCATGCCCAGCCAAAAGAAATGGCATCTTTATTGATTATGAAATACATGTACTGCCCCTGATGCTTTAGTCAGTTTCTAGGTTTGTGAACTCCTGTTTTTGATCATTGCCTAAAGTACTAAAACTGTGATTAATGTGAAAATTAATGCTTCCCAAATCATACCTGCTGATGTAGGTGAATTAGCAGTCACTGTGCATTCTGCCCTCTTTCCCCGAGTCTGCAGGTAAAGCCCCATGGAGCTCCTGCTGTTCATGATAAGCAACTTCCCAGACCTGCCGGTGAAGTATCACCAAATGCTTCCCAAATGCCAGGCAGAGCATTTCACTCGTTATTTTGAACACTCAGATCTGACTCATCCCTTCTTAGAAAGACTTTCCCAGAGGGCTCCCCCTTCCTTCCTTCCATTTTCTCTTCATCATACCACCTGACTTCCTTCCTTCCGTCATGTCTCACAGTCAGCGGCCTTTGGTTAAATTATTTTCTCATTTGTTGCTTGCCTCCTCCAACTAGAATAGAAGCCCCTTGAGGGCTGGGACCTTCCGTATCTAGGTAACATTTAAAATGTTACCTGGCCCATGCCTGACATAATATATGCTAGGCATCCAATAAATATTTACATGAGCTAAGGAATTCAACTGTTGAGCTCGCTCATAACCACTGCAATTTTAAATATGCTTCGAGGCTGATCGTAGACGAGAAGGACAGGTTCTGAGTGATGAGAAGATCTGTGAACAAATGAAGTGCAGAAGACTCAAGTTCATGAAGGAAAACTACTGCAACGCCAACCACAGGAATATCCTGCTGTTGCTTGCATGGCCTGGGACATCACCCTCTAGGCCTCTCTTGACAAGACAGCTAGGCTGCTTCACACATCATTCCACTTTGTTACCTCTCATGCATTTCGAAAATGCCTTACAAACTAAAGGGCAGAAAGGGAGCTAGGGGAGGAAAAGAACAGAAGCAAAGACAAAGGTGCCATTTAGATTCAAGCAGAAATGAATTTCAGAGAGGGAACCTTTGGAAAATGATCCTGGTGATAATCAGGAGACAGAAGAAATATTAAAGAGGATTAAAGCAGGAGGTGGAAACAGAGAAGAGCAAAGAACAGTTTCAGAAGAAAAAGAGAAACACTCTTTTTGTGCCAAGAAAAGATATCACCTACATACATAAAAAACAAAGAGCTGGGGCTAGGTGTGGTGGCTCATGCCTGTACTCCCAGCAGTTTTGGAGGCTGAGGCAGGCGGATCTCTAGAGGTCAGGAGTTCAAGACCAGCCTGGCCAAGATGGTGAAACCCCATCTCCACTAAAAATACAAAAATTAGCTGGGTGTGGTGGCACACGCCTGTAATACCAGCTCTCAGGAGGTTGAGGCAGGAGAATTGCTTGAACCTGGGAGTTGGAGGTCTCAGTGAGCTGAGATTGTGTCACTGCACTCCAGCCTGGACAACAGAGCCAGACAGTCTCAAAAAAAAAAAAAAGAAAGAAAGAAAGAAAAAAGAACCAGGTGTAGTCACACGTTCCTGTGGTCCCAGGCACTTGGGAGGCTGAGGAGGGAGGATCACTTGAGACCAGGAGATCAAGCCTAGAGTGAGCCATGATCATGCCACTGCACTACAGCCTGGGCAACAGAGGGAGATCGAGTCTCAAAAAAAAAAAAAGGAAAAAGAGAAATACAAATACCATTACTGCATCTTTTCAGTTAAAATAAAGATTGCTTTATGTGTACTCTATCGTATTTATTCACCTATTTTTATCTTTGTAAATTTTCACTTCCCTAAGCCAAATACATTTTGAGAAGCTATTCCAACATAATACTTAATTTCTGTAATTATATCAGGTCCCTGTCCTCTTTTTTTCCCCTTTTACTTTTTGAAGCATCCATCATTCCTGAAACACACACGAACACACACATCTTTGGGTAAAATGTGTTGTCAAAGTTGCTTGACTGTGCTGATTTTCACCCACCGCGTCGGCTGTGTTTTTAAATTTTTTATTGTGAGATCATTTTAAATTTACAGAAGAGGTGTAAAAAGTTCAGAGAGTTCCCATGTATTCTTCACCCAGCTTTCTCTTGTGTTAACATCTTACACATAACAACAGAACAGTAATCAAATCTAAGAAATTAACTCTAGTATAAATACTATTAACTAAACTAAAGAACTTACTCAGATGTTACCAGTTTTTCCACAAATCTCCTCTTTCAGTTCCAAGATCCAAACATTGAATTTATTTGTCACATCCTTAGTCTCCTCCAATCTGTAACAATTTCTCAGCCTTTCCTTGTTTTTTCATAACCTTGACAGCTTTGAAGAGCACCTGCCAGTTATTTAGAACAAAGTCCCTCAATTTGGGTGTCTGGTATTTTCTCAGGTTTAGATTGAGGTTATGCTTTATTGGGAAGAACAGAGATGAAACACACCTGGGCGCATACGACGTTGACTGGGCCAAGTGATGTCAGTCTTGATTGCTTGGCAAAGGTGGAGTCTGCCAATATTCTCCACAGTAAACTAAAGATTTCCCCGTTTTCTTTACTAAATATTTTGGAGGAGATACTTTAAAATTATACAAATATCCTGTTTCTGGTTAAACTTTCACTCCTTAATTTTAGCATTCACAGATCTTACCTGCAGTGATTATTACTACGGTGTTCTAACAGTGATTTTCTATTTCCCTCATTCTTTTTACATGTATTAATTGGAATTTTCTATAAGGAGGAGGTGTGATTTTTCTCCATTTATTTATTTATTCAGTTATGTGTTTATTTTTTAAATTCAGTTATTTATTTAGATTAGTATGGACTTATGAAAAATTAAGTGTTATAATTAAATACTATCATTTATTTTGTGGCTCAAGTTGTTCCAGCTCAAGTCATTTGGAGCTCTCTCAGATTGGTTCCTGTCCCCTTCCAATATGAACCCCCTCCTTTTAAAAATTATTATTATTATTATTTTTTTTTTTTTGAGACGGAGTCTTGCTCTGTCGCCCGGGCTGGAGCGCAGTGGCCGGATCTCAGCTCACTGCAAGCTCCGCCTCACTGCAAGCTCCGGGTTCCCGCCATTCTCCTGCCTCAGCCTCCGGAGTAGCTGGGACTACAGGCGCCCGCCACCTCCCCGGCTAGTTTTTTGTATTTTTAGTAGAGACGGGGTTTCACCGTGTTAGCCAGGATGGTCTCAATCTCCTGACCTTGTGATCTGCCCGTCTCGGCCTCCCAAAGTGCTGGGATTACAGGCTTGAGCCACCGTGCCCGGCCTCAATTATTTTTATTATTAAAAAATATTTTTTAGCACATCCTTACTTTCTGGCACCATAAGGTTAACTCCAGGGGCATCTTGCATTTTCCCTGCCTTCGGTCAGGAATGAACAGTTCTCCCAGAAGCCCTGGTTCCTCAGGAGGATGGAATTCAGAAACCAGTATCTACGGGCTAGGTGTGTTCACTGCTCCTCAGGTGTCACTGCTTCTAGCCTCCTAACAGTGGACAGAGCTAGGAAATACATGTATGTATACAAACCCATGTATACATACCTATCCATAATTACTTCTTTTTATTATTTTTATCTTTTCCTTTTTTCACAGGTGTTGAGTATCCATAATTACTTCTCTACTTATCTGTACCTATATATTTATTTTAAAAAAACATGAGTCCACATTGACACCAATCTCAGGACTGTGCCTGTGTGTGTGTGTGTCTGTCTGTCCATCTGTCTGTGAGAAATAATTTGTTAAAGGCAAAGAGAATTCTGAGCTTAGGTTAGATTATTAGCTTAGAATGTTGGGCTAAGTTTTGAAGAACTAGGTGTGGTTTTAATAAGTGAGGCTGGAGGTAGGGGAGTCAAATGGTCAGGGTATTGTCTCCAGGCAACAGTATGGCAGAGGGTAACCTGCACAGCCTCTGGGAAAGAGTGACACACACCAGAGCAGTTGGAATGGGAAATTCATGACTTGGAATAGTGCTGAAAGTTAGCACATAAACTCAGAATGCAAAGGGCCCTGAACACCAGGCCCAGAGGTCTGGACTTGACTCTGCAACAGGGACTCTAGGAAGATTCTGGGCCAGAATCCATCTGATGAGAATAGCATTCAAAAACCAAAAATGCAGGAGTGGTACACAGGAGAAAAGAGACACACGTAGCAGGAAGATGAATAAACAGGACAATACAATAACCCTTTTCTCTATTATCATTGCCACCTTTATTTTTTGTCTTAATTGTAAATACATGCAGACCCAGAACACATGATCAGAAAAAGGCCTATACCTTCATGGCTCTGTACTTCTGGTGCATGTGACTGTCTTTGCAAATGTGAACAGATAGCTTGCATACATTACGTAAAGCTCTGATGCTTTTTGTCTTTTTTCTCTTTCTGATTGGTTTGCTATTTTTAAAAATTGGGCCAGGGCGGTGGCTCATGCCTGTAATCCCAGCACTTTGGGAGATCAAGGTGGGAGTATTGCTTGAGGCCAGGAGTTCAAGAACAGCCTGGGCAACATAAAGATCCCATCTCTACAAAAAATTTAAAAATCAGCCAGGCGTAGTAGTTTGTGTGGGTAATTCCAGCTACTCGAGAGGCTGAGACAGGAGGGTCCCTTGAGCCCAGGAGGTGGAGACTGCAATGAGCCATGATTGCACCACTGCACTCTAGCCTGGGTGACAAAGTGAGACCCTGTCTCAGAAAACAAAAACAAAAACCAAAACAAAATAAAACAAAAAAAAACAGAAGTTGTCTGAATTCCACAATACACAAATTCATGCTTGTGTGTTGTAAAAACGTACAAACAATTCAGCAATCAACAGAGTAAGTTCAAGTTGCTCTTTACCTGTCCCCGTCCTCACCACACCACCACTCCAAACCCCCATAACCAACCCCCTCTCTCTTCAGAATTAACCAACATTAACAGTGAACATCATCCCAGTCTGTTCCTATGCATTGTACATGGGGTCTTTGTATGGCCAGAAAGTCAGATCTCAACTTAATCAATCCATCACTCTTAAAACTCTTTTATTTTTTCTGTAATTCTTATTACTGCCTGAAATTAACAGATTTACTTATTTTTTGTCATTCTTTTCTGACTTGGATATAAGCTCCATGAGATTAGGATATTTGGATATCTTATTCACAGCCATACTTCTAGAGCCAGTCACATAATTGAGGCTCAATAAATATTACTGAATAAATGGTTGTATGTGTAAATGTTTACACACATACACATGAACACATATATTTTTGCATTTTCATTTTATTTACTTATTTTTTTTTTGAGATAAGGTCTTGTTCTGTCACCCAGGCTGAAGTATAGTGACACAATCATGGCTCATTGCAGCCTCCACCTCCTGGGCTTAGGCAATCCTCCTGCCTCAGCCTCCCAAGTAGCTGGGATTAAAGGCGTGAGCCACAGCACCTGGCCATTTCTTTGCATTAAAAAAATACTGGCTGAGTGCAGTGGCTCAAGTCTGTAATCCTAGCACTCTGGGAGGCCAAGGCAGGTGGAGTGGATTGCTCGAGTCCAGGAGTTCAAGAACAGCTTGGGCAACATGGTGAAACCTCATCTCTACAAAAAATACAAAAATTAGCTGGGTATGGTGGTGCATGCCTGCAGTCTCAGCTACTCAGGAGGCTGAGGTGAGAGAATCACCTGAGCCTGGGGAGGTTGAGGCTACAGTGAGCCATGACAGCACCACTGCACTTCAGCCTGGGCAATACACTAAGACCCATGTCAAAAAAAAAAAAAAAAAAAAAAAAACTACCAGTAGAATCATACTATACATGCTATACTTTCTAATTGTCTACTTTGGGATACTTCCCTTTAATTTTATGTGTGCAGACAACAAAGAACATTTTGTTTGACGCTGCATATTTCCAAGTATCCTCTTCGATATTCTTGAAATAGTTTAAGATAGTGGAGAGAATAATGAATACTTGGAAAATAATCTTGCTATATAATGCTTTCTTTTCTGTTTGTTGTTGTTGTTGTTGTTGTTTTTGGGACAGAGTCTTGCTCTGTTGCCCACGCTGGAGCACAGTGGTGTGATCTCGGCTCACTGCAACCTCTGCCTCCTGGGTTCAAGCAATTCTCCTGCCTCAGCCTCCCAGGTAGCTGGGTGCCACCACACCCGGCTAATTTTTGTATTTTTAGTAGAGACGGGGTTTCGCCACGTTGGTCAGGCTGGTCACGTTCTTTTCTGTTTTAAAATATATATATAATTGGGAGTCTGTAGAAAAATAAATACACATTCTTAATTAAGTAATGTTCCACACTGTTTTAATCTGAGATTTTAAGATTGTTCATTATGTTAAATTATTACCTTAAAATGGGGTGGCACAGGAGAAAATTAAAGCCTTTCCATTTTTATTTTTGTTTCTATTGTGCCCCCTTGTGGAATTACATATAACTTACATATTCATTTTTGTGAGGTTCTAACAAAGAGCAGGGTGTACCAATGTCATGGCTGCATTCAGGCATGCGCCAATCAGTGAAGTAGACTCTTCTGATCACTTTAGTCTTTGCAAACAAGATTCTGATTGCTTCTGAGTTGAGCGAATCAATGACGGCTTTGTTCAA
>NW_022311152.1:9641-12005 GCF_002776525.5 Piliocolobus tephrosceles
ATTCTGATTGCTTCTGAGTTGAGCGAATCAATGACGGCTTTGTTCAAGACGGTTCTTCTAAAGTTCTGGCTCATTAAACTTGTGTTTAGTCTTTGATTTCATCATTTCAGCTGTGTGGCCAACTGTTAGAACTGCATGCAGGGCGTGTTCCACAGGCCTTGCGTAACTGAAAGTATCTGGTTTCTCCAGCATGTTCTGAGATAATGGCTCTCTAAGATCTTCCATCTGCTTCCATGCTTGCTTTTGGCTTGCTTCCTCCTCTTATCAGGTGTTGCAATCCCAGCCAGCAAGCACACAGTATCTTTCCTTGTTGGCTGTAGACATTCCGTTAGCCATGGCAACTGTCATTTAAAGCCGAGTCTAGTTTCTTAGTCAGATGGTGCCTCCCCAGGGAATGCGTTGCTGAAAACAGGATCATTGGATCACAAGGAACTGTAGCTCTTCACTCAAATTAGACTGATTTTCAAAGAAGCTTTTCCCTTTTCTTACATTTGAGACTCTAATATAGCCAACATTTACTGAGTAGACAATGGGTTCAGGGCTCGGCACTTTTGTAAGTATTATATCTTTAAATCCTCTCTCTCACTTTTTGAAGCAGTGGTTAAAGCCCTTTTCATAAGACCATCCATCCATTTGTCTGTCTTTCCATCCATTGTCCATCCCCCTATCCATCTATACATCCATCTTTCCTTCCACCCATTCATCTATCCAAAGAGTTTTACAAAGTGCCTTCTGTTAGTATATGCCAGATATTACTGTAGGTGCAGAAGATCAAAGACCTTTTACATTTTTTTTTTTAATTAATTTTTTGTGGAGACAGGATCTCACTGTGTTGCCCAGGCCGGTCTCCAACTCCTGGCCTCAAGCAATCCTCCCAACTCTGCTTCCCAAAATGCTGGGATGGTAGGCGTGAGCCACCATGCCTGTCCAAGATTAAAGATCCTTGCCCTGAGAGGGTTTACATGTTCCTAAGAAAAGCCCAAAAATAAAACAAATGAGTAAAGTGTGTAGTATTCCAACTTTGAAGATGGTGGGATATGGAAAACTAAAGCAGGGATGGGGAGCAATTATAAATACAAACATCTCACTAAACTAGCAAGTCTGAGCAAAGATGTATGTTCTATTTCTTTTTTCTTTACCCATTTAACAGTTAAAGAATGGAAGGTTCAGGGGAATTTTCCTAAGGAGGTATTTTGGGAACACTTTAGGAATGTCTTCTACAAGTAGAGGAGAAAATGCTGGTACTAACATATTCTAAGAAGTAGGGCAGAATGACTATTCTATAGGAGAATCTTGGGCTTCAATCCAGACTCCAAGATTTACCCCAGGAAAAGGATTTAATTTTTCTCAATTTCAGTTTCCTCATTTGTAAAGAGGATGCAAATGAGCATATTCCTCAAAGAGTTGGGAAGAGTTAATGAAATCATAAACCTAAAGATCGCAGCCTGGATTAAGTGCAGTAGGCATTGGGTGGTCATTGGTCACCTACAATACATTCCTATTTTTTCAGTGTTATGTCCTGAAGACTTTTTTTTTTTTTTTTTGGAGATGGTGTCGCTCTGTTGCCCAGGCTGGAGTGCAGTGGTCGGATCTCAGCTCACTGCAAGCTCTGCCTCCTGGGTTTATGCCATTCTCCTGCCTCAGCCTCCTGAGTAGCTGGGACTACAGGTACCCGCCACCACGCCCAGCTAGTTTTTTGTATTTTTTTAGTAGAGACGGGGTTTCACCATGTTAGCCAGGATGGTCTCGATCTCCTGACCTTGTGATCCACCCGTCTCGGCCTCCCAAAGTGCTGGGATATCAGGCTTGAGCCACTGCGCCCGGCCTCTGAAGACATATTTTAAAGCAGCATTTCTTTTTTTATTTTATTTTATTTTTTTATTATACTTTAAGTTCTAGGGTACATGTGCATAACGTGCAGGTTTGTTACATATGTATACATGTGCCATGTTGGTGTGCTGCACCCATCAACTCGTCAGCACCCATCAATTCATCATTTATATCAGGTATAACTCCCCAATGCAATCCCTCCCCCCTCCCCATGACAGGCCCCATTGTGTGATGTTCCCCTTCCCGAGTCCAAGTAAGCTCATTGTTCAGTTCCCACCTATGAGTGAGAACATGCGGTGTTTGGTTTTCTCTTCTTGTGATAGTTTGCTAAGAATGATGGTTTCCAGCTGCATCCATGTCCCTACAAAGGACGCAAACTCATCCTTTTTTATGGCTGCATAGTATTCCATGGTGTATATGTGCCACATTTTCTTAATCCAGTCTGTCACTGATGGACATTTGGGTTGATTCCAAGTCTTTGCTATTGTGAATAGTGCCGCAATAAACATACGTGTGCATGTGTCTTTGTAGTAG
>NW_022311153.1:0-1194 GCF_002776525.5 Piliocolobus tephrosceles
GTTGTTCCTTTCCATGTTTAGGGCTTCCTTCAGGGTCTCTTGTAAGGCAGGCCTGGTGGTGACAAAATCTCTAAGCATTTGCTTATCTGTAAAGAATTTTATTTCTCCTTCACTTATGAAACTTAGTTTGGCTGGATATGAAATTCTGGGTTTAAAATTCTTTTCTTTAAGAACGTTGAATATTGGCCCCCACTCTCTTCTGGCTTGTAGAGTTTCTGCCGAGAGATCTGCTCTCAGTCTGATGGGCTTGCCTTTGTGGGTAACACGACCTTTCTCTCTGGCTGCCCTTAAGATTTTTTTCCTTCATTTCAACTTTGGTGAATCTGGCAATTATGTGTCTTGGAGTTGCTCTTCTGGAGGAGTATCTTTGTGGCGTTCTCTGTATTTCCTGAATTTGAATGTTGGCCTGGCCTGCTAGGTTGGGGAAGTTCTCCTGGATGATATCCTGTAGAGTGTTTTCCAATTTGGTTCCATTTTCCCCCTCACTTTCAGGCACCCCAATCAGACGTAGATTTGGTCTTTTGACATAATCCCATACTTCTTGCAGGCTTTGTTCATTTCTTTTTCTTCTTTTTTCTTTTGGTTTCTCTTCTCGCTTCATTTCATTCATTTGATCCTCCATCGCTGATACTCTTTCTTCCAGTTGATCGAGTCGGTTACTGAAGCTTGTGCATTTGTCACGTATTTCTCGTGTCATGGTTTTCATCTCTGTCATTTCGTTTATGACCTTCTCTGCATTAATTAGTCTAGCTGTCAATTCTTCCACTCTTTTTTCAAGATTTTTAGTTTCTTTGCACTGGGTATGTAATTCCTCCTTTAGCTCTGAAAGGTTTGATGGACTGAAGCCTTCTTCGCTCATCTCATCAAAATCATTCTCTGACCAGCTTTGATCCGTTGCTGGTGATGGGCTGTGTTCCTTTGCAGGAGGAGATGCGCTCTTATTTTTTGAATTTCCAGCTTTTCTGCCCTGCTTTTTCCCCATCTTTGTGGTTTTATCTGTCACTGGTCTTTGATGATGGTGACGTACTGATGGGGTTTTGATATAGGTGTCCTTCCTGTTTGATAGGTTTCCTTCTGACTGTCAGGACCCTCAGCTATAGGTCTGTTGGAGATTGCTTGAGGTCCACTCCAGACCCTGTTTGCCTGGGTATCAGCAGCAGAGGTTGCAGAAGATAGAATATTGCTGAACAGCGA
>NW_022311154.1:0-1068 GCF_002776525.5 Piliocolobus tephrosceles
AGATCCCATTTGTCAATTTTGGCTTTTGCTGCCGTTGCTTTTGGTGTTTTAGACATGAAGTCCTTGCCCATGCCTATGTCCTGAATGGTACTACCTAGATTTTCTTCTAGGGTTTTTATGGTATTAGGTCTAACATTTAAGTCTCTAATCCATCTTGAATTAATCTTCGTATAAGGAGTAAGGAAAGGATCCAGTTTCAGCTTTCTACTTATGGCTAGCCAATTTTCCCAGCACCATTTATTAAATAGGGAATCCTTTCCCCATTTCTTGTTTTTCTCAGGTTTGTCAAATATCAGATGGTTGTAGATGTGTGGCATTATTTCTGAAGGCTCCGTTCTGTTCCATTGGTCTATATCTCTGTTTTGGTACCAGTACCATGCTGTTTTGGTTACTGTAGCCTTGTAGTATAGTTTGAAGTCAGGTAGCGTGACGCCTCCGGCTTTGTCCTTTTGACTTAGGATTGTCTTGGCAATACGGGCTCTTTTTTGGTTCCATATGAACTTTAAAGCAGTTTTTTCCAATTCGGTGAAGAAACTCATTGGTAGCTTGATGGGGATGGCATTGAATCTATAAATTACCTTGGGCAGTATGGCCATTTTCACAATATTGATTCTGCCTATCCATGAGCATGGTATGTTCTTCCATTTGTTTGTGTCCTCTTTGATTTCACTGAGCAGTGGTTTGTAGTTCTCCTTGAAGAGGTCCTTTACATCCCTTGTAAGTTGGATTCCTAGGTATTTTATTCTCTTTGAAGCAATTGTGAATGGAAGTTCATTCCTGATTTGGCTCTCTGCTTGTCTGTTACTGGTGTATAAGAATGCTTGTGATTTTTGCACATTAATTTTGTATCCTGAGACTTTGCTGAAGTTGCTTATCAGCTTAAGAAGATTTTGGGCTGAGACGATGGGGTTTTCTAAATACACAATCATGTCATCTGCAAACAGGGACAATTTGACTTCCTCTTTTCCTAACTGAATACCCTTGATTTCTTTCTCTTGCCTGATTGCCCTAGCCAGAACTTCCAACACTATGTTGAATAGGAGTGGTGAGAGAGGGCATCCCTGTCTT
>NW_022311155.1:0-4749 GCF_002776525.5 Piliocolobus tephrosceles
GTGAGATGGTATCTCATTGTGGTTTTGATTTGCATTTCTCTGATGGCCAGTGATGATGAGCATTTTTTCATGTGTCTGTTGGCTGTATGAATGTCTTCTTTTGAGAAATGTCTGTTCATATCCTTTCCCCACTTTTGGATGGGGTTGTTTGTTTTTTTCTTGTATATTTGTTTGAGTTCTTTGTAGATTCTGGAAATGAGCCCTTTGTCAGATGAGTACATTGCAAAAATTTTCTCCCATTCTGTAGGTTGCCTGTTCACTCTGATGGTAGTTTCTTTTGCTGTGCAGAAGCTCTTTAGTTTAATGAGATCCCATTTGTCAATTTTGGCTTTTGCTGCCGTTGCTTTTGGTGTTTTAGACATGAAGTCCTTGCCCATGCCTATGTCCTGAATGGTACTACCTAGATTTTCTTCTAGGGTTTTTATGGTATTAGGTCTAACATTTAAGTCTCTAATCCATCTTGAATTAATCTTCGTATAAGGAGTAAGGAAAGGATCCAGTTTCAGCTTTCTACTTATGGCTAGCCAATTTTCCCAGCACCATTTATTAAATAGGGAATCCTTTCCCCATTTCTTGTTTTTCTCAGGTTTGTCAAATATCAGATGGTTGTAGATGTGTGGCATTATTTCTGAAGGCTCCGTTCTGTTCCATTGGTCTATATCTCTGTTTTGGTACCAGTACCATGCTGTTTTGGTTACTGTAGCCTTGTAGTATAGTTTGAAGTCAGGTAGCGTGATGCCTCCGGCTTTGTCCTTTTGACTTAGGACTGTCTTGGCAATACGGGCTCTTTTTTGGTTCCGTATGAACTTTAAAGCAGTTTTTTCCAATTCGGTGAAGAAACTCATTGGTAGCTTGATGGGGATGGCATTGAATCTATAAATTACCTTGGGCAGTATGGCCATTTTCACAATATTGATTCTGCCTATCCATGAGCATGGTATGTTCTTCCATTTGTTTGTGTCCTCTTTGATTTCACTGAGCAGTGGTTTGTAGTTCTCCTTGAAGAGGTCCTTTACATCCCTTGTAAGTTGGATTCCTAGGTATTCTATTCTCTTTGAAGCAATTGTGAATGGAAGTTCATTCCTGATTTGGCTCTCTGCTTGTCTGTTACTGGTGTATAAGAATGCTTGTGATTTTTGCACATTAATTTTGTATCCTGAGACTTTGCTGAAGTTGCTTATCAGCTTAAGATTTTGGGCTGAGACGATGGGGTTTTCTAAATACACAATCATGTCATCTGCAAACAGGGACAATTTGACTTCCTCTTTTCCTAACTGAATACCCTTGATTTCTTTCTCTTGCCTGATTGCCCTAGCCAGAACTTCCAACACTATGTTGAATAGGAGTGGTGAGAGAGGGCATCCCTGTCTTGTGCCAGTTTTCAAAGGGAACTTTTCCAGTTTTTGCCCATTCAGTATGATATTAGCTGTGGGTTTGTCATAAATAGCTCTTATTATTTTGAGGTACGTTCCATCAATACCGAATTTATTGAGCGTTTTTAGCATGAAGGGCTGTTGAATTTTGTCAAAAGCCTTTTCTGCATCTATTGAGATAATCATGTGGTTCTTGTCTTTGGTTCTGTTGATATGCTGGATTACGTTGATTGATTTGCGAATGTTGAACCAGCCTTGCATCCCAGGGATGAAGCCCACTTGATCATGGTGGATAAGCTTTTTGATGTGCTGCTGAATCCGGTTTGCCAGTATTTTATTGAGGATTTTTGCATCGATGTTCATCAGGGAGATTGGTCTAAAATTCTCTTTTTTTGTTGTGTCTCTGCCAGGCTTTGGTATCAGGATGATGCTGGCCTCATAAAATGAGTTAGGGAGGATTCCCTCTTTTTCTATTGATTGGAATAGTTTCAGAAGGAATGGTACCAGCTCCTCCTTGTACCTCTGGTAGAATTCAGCTGTGAATCCATCTGGTCCTGGGCTTTTTTTGGTGGGCAGGCTATTAATTGTTGCCTCAATTTCAGAGGCTGCTATTGGTCTATTCAGGGATTCAACTTCTTCCTGGTTTAGTCTTGGAAGAGTGTACGTGTCCAGGAAATTATCCATTTCTTCTAGATTTTCTAGTTGATTTGCGTAGAGGTGTTTATAGTATTCTCTGATGGTAGTTTGTATTTCTGTGGGGTCGGTGGTGATATCCCCTTTATCATTTTTTATTGCGTCTATTTGATTCCTCTCTCTTTTCTTCTTTATTAGCCTTGCTAGCGGTCTGTCAATTTTGTTGATCTTTTCAAAAAACCAACTCCTGGATTCATTGATTTTTTGGAGGGTTTTTTGTGTCTCTATCTCCTTCAGTTCTGCTCTGATCTTAGTTATTTCTTGCCTTCTGCTAGCTTTTGAATGTGTTTGCTCTTGCCTCTCTAGTTCTTTTAATTGTGATGTTAGAGTGTCAATTTTAGATCTTTCCTGCTTTCTCTTGTGGGCACTTAGTGCTATAAATTTCCCTCTACATACTGCTTTAAATGTGTCCCAGAGATTCTGGTATGTTGTATCTTTGTTCTCATTGGATTCAAAGAACATCTTTATTTCTGCTTTCATTTCGTTATGTACCCAGTAGTCATTCAGGAGCAGGTTGTTCAGTTTCCATGTAGTTGAGCGGTTTTGATTGAATTTCTTAGTCCTGAGTTCTAGTTTGATTGCACTGTGGTCAGAGAGACAGTTTGTTATAATTTCTGTTCTTTTACATTTGCTGAGGAGTGCTTTACTTCCAATTATGTGGTCAATTTTGGAATAAGTGTGATGTGGTGCTGAGAAGAATGTATATTCTGTTGACTTGGGGTGGAGAGTTCTATAGATGTCTATTAGGTCCGCTTGGTGCAGAGATGAGTTCAATTCCTGGATATCCTTGTTAACTTTCTGTCTCGTTGATCTGTCTAATGTTGACAGTGGAGTGTTGAAGTCTCCCATTATTATTGTATGGGAGTCTAAGTCTCTTTGTAAGTCTCTAAGGACTTGCTTTATGAATCTGGGTGCTCCTGTATTAGGTGCATATATATTTAGGATAGTTAGCTCTTCCTGTTGGATTGATCCCTTTACCATTATGTAATGGCCTTCTTTGTCTCTTTTGATCTTTGATGGTTTAAAGTCTGTTTTATCAGAGACTAGGATTGCAACCCCTGCTTTTTTTTGTTCTCCATTTGCTTGGTAGATCTTCCTCCATCCTTTTATTTTGAGCCTATGTATGTCTCTGCATGTGAGATGGGTCTCCTGAAGACAGCAGACTGATGGGTCTTGACTCTTTATCCAGTTTGCCAGTCTGTGTCTTTTAATTGGAGCATTTAGTCCATTTACATTTAAGGTTAATATTGTTATGTGTGATCTTGATCCTGCCATTATGATATTAACTGGTTATTTTGCTCATTAGTTGATGCAGTTTCTTCCTAGGCTCGATGGTCTTTACATTTTGGCATGTTTTTGCAGTGGCTGGTACCGGTTGTTCCTTTCCATGTTGAGGGCTTCCTTCAGGGTCTCTTGTAAGGCAGGCCTGGTGGTGACAAAATCTCTAAGCATTTGCTTATCTGTAAAGAATTTTATTTCTCCTTCACTGATGAAACTTAGTTTGGCTGGATATGAAATTCTGGGTTTAAAATTCTTTAAGAACGTTGAATATTGGCCCCCACTCTCTTCTAGCTTGTAGAGTTTCTGCCGAGAGATCTGCTGTCAGTCTGATGGGCTTCCCTTTGTGGGTAACCCGACCTTTCTCTCTGGCTGCCCTTAAGATTTTTTCCTTCATTTCAACTTTGGTGAATCTGGCAATTATGTGTCTTGGAGTTGCTCTTCTGGAGGAGTATCTTTGTGGCGTTCTCTGTATTTCCTGAATTTGAATGTTGGCCTGCCCTGCTAGGTTGGGGAAGTTCCCCTGGATGATATCCTGTAGAGTGTTTTCCAATTTGGTTCCATTTTCCCCCTCACTTTCAGGCACCCCAATCAGACGTAGATTTGGTCTTTTGACATAATCCCATACTTCTTGCAGGCTTTGTTCATTTCTTTTTCTTCTTTTTTCTTTTGGTTTCTCTTCTCGCTTCATTTCATTCATTTGATCCTCCATCGCTGATACTTTCTTCCAGTTGATCGAGTCGGTTACTGAAGCTTGTGCATTTGTCACGTATTTCTTGTGTCATGGTTTTCATCTCTGTCATTTCGTTTATGACCTTCTCTGCATTAATTAGTCTAGCTGTCAATTCTTCCACTCTTTTTTCAAGATTTTTAGTTTCTTTGCGCTGGGTACGTAATTCCTCCTTTAGCTCTGAGAGGTTTGATGGACTGAAGCCTTCTTCTCTCATCTGGTCAAAGTCATTCTCTGACCAGCTTTGATCCATTGCTGGCGATGGGCTGTGCTCCTTTGCAGGAGGAGATGCGCTCTTATTTTTTGAATTTCCAGCTTTTCTGCCCTGTTTTTTCCCCATCTTTGTGGTTTTATCTGTCTCTGGTCTTTGATGATGGTGACGTACTGATGGGGTTTTGGTATAGGTGTCCTTCCTGTTTGATAGTTTTCCTTCTGACAGTCAGGACCCTCAGCTATAGGTCTGTTGGAGATTGCTTGAGGTCCACTCCAGACCCTGTTTGCCTGGGTATCAGCAGCAGAGGTTGCAGAAGACAGAATATTGCTGAACAGCGAGTGCACCTGTCTGATTCTTGCTTTGGAAGCTTCCTCTCAGGGG
The DNA here is from genome assembly GCF_002776525.5 of Piliocolobus tephrosceles. Taxonomy (NCBI): domain Eukaryota; kingdom Metazoa; phylum Chordata; class Mammalia; order Primates; family Cercopithecidae; genus Piliocolobus; species Piliocolobus tephrosceles. The sequence goes on from NW_022311155.1 coordinate 4,670, forward strand.
TGTACTCCACCCTGTGAGGTGTGGGGTGTCAGACTGCCCCTAGTGGGGGATGTCTCCCAGTTAGGCTACTCAGGGGTCAG
>NW_022311160.1:0-4176 GCF_002776525.5 Piliocolobus tephrosceles
TTAGGTTTATGTGTTTTAGGTTTATGTGTTTTAGGTTTATGTGTTTTTGGCTTATGTGTTTTTTATTAAAAATTCTTTTTATTGTCCTTGTTTTTTTTTTTATTCTTTTATTTATATGTTTTTTTAATTATTTTGTGCATTCATTTATATATGATGCTATACCTTGCAATTTTACAAAACTCATAAACTGTGTCACTTGTGTTAATATCGTATAGCAAAAATATGCCAGCACACGTGTATAAATTAATACAAAAAAATTGTGCACATATGTATATTTGTAGTATAAGGAATACAGAGGACGTTTTACCTCTCGTGGACAGTTTTATTCAATCTAATAACATAAAATTAACAAATAGTGCAATGCTGTTTCTTATTGGTTATTTACCATAAAGAAGAAAAATAATGTATAAAATAAGTGCTTTTATTTTTTTATGAAAAAAAAATTACATAAAAAAATTACATAAAAAAATTACATAAAAAAATTACATAAAAAAATTACATAACAAAGATTATATAAAAAAATTACATATAAAAATTACGTAAAAAAATTACGTAAAAAAATGTACACAAAAAATGAGAAGAAAGGAAGAGAAAAAAAAAAAAGAGAGATAAGAGAGATAAGCAAGATAAGCGAAATAAGCAAGATAAGCGAAATAAACGTATATATATATATATATACTAATTCATTACAAAAGCATAAATTATGCGCTTCTCCAAAACTGTTATGTTCAACATTTTTTCTTATAATTAATGTAAAAAAAAAATAAAAATTTTCCAATAAGGAAATTTAAAACTTTTTAAATATATTAAAATAAAATGGTAAAAATGTTTACTTTCATGAATCATTAGCTAAGACAATCAAAAAAAAAAAAAAAAAAATACATATACATATGCAATGCAAAACAAGAACGCTTACAGTAATAGTAAATGCTTACAATAACAACAGACGCATGTAATAACCATAGTAACCACAACAATAGTAATAATAATACAATGACGTGGATAACAAGCAAAAAGGAATAACGGACAATGATGATAATTGTAGTAACAAATATAAGATAAAGCGTAAATCAACCTATATATTTTTTTTTATTATACACGTTTTAAGTTATGTACAATTGTTTAAAATTCGAATAATAATGTATGTGATAATGATTTATAAAAAAAAAAAAAAAAAAATGCAATATAAAAAATAAAAAAAAGTTCATAAACAAATTCGTTAATGAGTAATATAAAAAAAAAAAAAAAAGAACGTATTCAGTTTTAACCTCTCGTGATAATTTTCTAATTCGATACCAAAGAATATATTTTACCATTTTATACAAAATTAGTTCGAATTAGTTCGAATTAGTTCGAATTAGTTCGAATTAGCTAGAATTAGCTCGAATTAGCTCGAATTAGCTCGAATTAGCTCGAATTATGAATAAAGACATTAGTTGTAACAAGTTTGTTGATTGTAGTCATAATGTAAAAAATATTTCCCCATTTATACGAATAAAAAATATAACTAAACATAAATTTGTACTTATTTCTCTTAACAAACATATAAAATGTAACGACATCAAAAAAATATCAAAATTTATAAAATTATGGTTATAAAACATGGATTAATAAAGAAATGCGAGAGTAAATACAAGAGCAAGTACCAACACAAATATATTGATTATTACTTATTCATTATTCGACTAATATTTTTAGTCATACATAAAAATAAACATAATTTTCTAACATTAATTAATTCGCTTTTTAATGGTTGTATTGTAAAATGTTTATATGAGCTTTTTGTGTTTGTATATAAAAGTTTACTAATAAAAAAATGGAAAAAATGGAAACATATTTACACAACACATAGATTTCGTTATTATTATAATATATTAAATAATTATTATAAATATACATTAATAAAACAATATATATTAATTATTTATGCTACAATTTATGAAAACTTATATATTATTATTAATAAATATAAAAATGTTATAAATAAATTTTATTATTCATGCTTCACAACAAATATATTCGATAAAAAAAAATATATATATTTTGAAAAAGTGTAAAGTAAAGAATATATTTTTTTTAAAGCATGACAAGATATATATAAATTTAAAAAAGCAAGTTTTAATACATAAAAATGGTGATACTTTTGATTTGCAATTAAATAAAAAAAGTAACTACAAATTTAATAGAAAATTAAAAAAATGTTTGAAACAGTCATATCAATCGCACCGTTTTAACGATCCGCATCCATTGCATAATTCCGTACAAAATGTGCTAATAATAATTTTTTTTTTTTTAAATATAATCCTTGTTATTATTTGAAAACAGAATTAAAAGAAAAAATAAAAAAAAGGTTAACGGAAAATCTCATATTTTTTGATTTTTCTACAAGAAATAAAATTAATTGTGCAAAATCAAATTTAAAAAATAGTATTTTTTTAAAAAATAATTTTTTTGTTATAAATAATCACAAAAAAAATGTGAAAAAATATATTTATAAAAAATATATATCCTTTTTTTGTAATAACATAAAATCTTTAATCTGTTGTGAAAATAATGAAATAACCTGTTTGAAAAAAAAACAAGTGTAATAATTTATACTTAATTTATATCGTAAAAAAAATTAAACATGTTTTAGCTATAAAAAAAAACGAAAATTTTTGTGTCAAGCTGTTTTTTTTCATATTTTCAAAAATTATCATACCAAATATAACCATCCTAACCAGCTCAGCAAACGCAATTGGTCAAAACACTTTCTCAATAGCTACTCTTATAATGTTGTGAACAACTTGAATGAGCAAGACGAGTCGATAACATTATCATTAGACAGTAAAATAAATAAATCAAACATAATATATAGACATAAAAATGGTATTAATTATAATTACTTAAACAAAATTTGCAGACTTATGATCAAAAAATATGTTGGTACAGAATATGTAGGTCCCCAAAATGTAAACTCAAATTACTTATGCGATAGTACCTTCATTAGCAACAAAAAAAGGCAATAATAATAATAATAATAATAATAATAATAATAATAATAATAATAATAATAATATTAATAATAATAACAGTAATAATAATAATAATAATAATAATAACAGTAATAATAATAATAACAGTAATAATAATAATAATAACAATAATAATAACAGTAATAATAATAATAACAGTAATAATAATAATAATAATAACAATAATAATAAAGTTATTAACACAGTTATTAAGAGTAATAAAAAAAAAGAAAAAAAAAAAAATGTCAGTATATGGAATAATAACAGATTATTGCGCTATGTTTTGAGTTATGAAAAAGAATGTTTAAGCAAACCTATCAAAAAGTATAATTTAATTAAAAAATATAATATGCTAATTAGGTTAGTATATCATTTGTTAAAAAAAAAAAAAAAAAAAAAATTAATGTTCATAAAAATTATAAAAACATAAAAAATAAATTTACTACTTTGATTTATAAAAAGGATGAGTATATTAATTTTAGGTGTACCAAAATAAATTATAAAAATCATTTTTTATTAACTCAAAATAAAAATAGTTTTTATAACAAGTTAAATAATAGTCAAGGAAAGATTCCTGTTAAGTATATTCGCAATTACAATGCAAAAAAATGTGAAAAGAGCGGAACAAAACACATAAACAATAATATAGCTATAGATTTTTTTTTTAAAAATCGAGTGTATTATTTATATGATTGAAAAACAAAAATGTAAGAATATTATAAAAAACATTATAGTATTAAAACAAATTATACAAGATCATATTCCATTATTTTTATGTATAAAAAATAAACTGTTTCGACATTACAATGGCAAATATACTGAACAGTGTAATATTTATTCATTTTTTTTCCCAAATAAATAAATTGATTAAAAAAAAAATATATATAGTATGCTATAATAACATGTTTAATCAAATTAATAACTATGCAGAATGGACAGCTTTTGTTTTCTCTTCCAAAGTAGATGAACAAACGTGGATAAAAACTTGTGTGTTATATATACACTTCTTTATATATATGTTTACTCTATATGTTCAACTATTACATAAGAGTCTATTAAAATATAAAACAGATATAAAAAAAAATTTATATACTATTAAAAATTATGATTAAAAACGATTATTATTTTTTTTGTAAAAAATGTAGGAGAAAAAAAAAAAAAA
>NW_022311161.1:0-3959 GCF_002776525.5 Piliocolobus tephrosceles
ACCCCATCAAAAAGTGGGCAAAGAATATGAACAGACATTTCTCAAAAGAAGACATTCATACAGCCAACAGACACATGAAAAAATGCTCATCATCACTCGCCATCAGAGAAATGCAAATCAAAACCACAATGGGATACCATCTCACACCAGTTAGAATGGCAATCATTAAAAAGTCAGGAAACAACAGGTGCTGGAGAGGATGTGGAGAAATAGGAACACTTTTACACTGTTGGTGGGATTGTAAACTAGTTCAACCATTATGGAAAACAGTATGGCGATTCCTCAAGGATCTAGAACTAGAAGTACCATATGACCCAGCCATCCCATTACTGGGTATATACCCAAAGGATTACAAATCCTGCTGCTATAAAGACACATGCACACGTATGTTTATTGCGGCACTATTCACAATAGCAAAGACTTGGAATCAACCCAAATGTCCATCAGTGACAGACAGGATTAAGAAAATGTGGCACATATACACCATGGAATACTATGCAGCCATAAAAAAGGATGAGTTTGTGTCCTTTGTAGGGACATGGATGCAGCTGGAAACCATCATTCTCAGCAAACTATCGCAAGAACAGAAAACCAAACACCGCATGTTCTCACTCATAGGTGGGAACTGAACAATGAGATCACTTGGACTCGGGAAGGGGAACATCACACACGGGGGCCTATCATGGGGAGGCAGGAGGCGGAGGGATTGCATTGGGAGTTATACCTGATGTAAATGACTAGTTGATGGGTGCTGACGAGTTGATGAGTGCTGACGAGTTGATGGGTGCAGCACACCAACATGGCACAAGTATACATATGTAACAAACCTGCACGTTATGCACATGTACCCTAGAACTTAAAGTATAATAAAAAGAAAAAGAAAAAAATCAGTCTAAAAAATTACTCCCAGCACATAGAAATGACAAATACTCAAGTTGATAAATACTCTAAATACCTTGGCTTGATTATTACACATTCTATGTATGTAACAAAGTATCACATGTGCCCCCATGAATATGTACACATGTGTACCAACAAAAAATTATTTATTTATTTTTTGCTTTTCTGGTCAATCTCTGCTTTCTTCTTATGTTTTTTCAATGCTTCACTCATAATTTAAGAGTTTGGATTAGTCTGGATGACTTTCTGCTTTCTTATGATCTTGTTTCTGCCCTAGTCAGGGTCTTCCTGTTCATTGTTTTCTTATCCACTATCCTTATGGTATTCTTGATTAGTACCTCATATATTTCACTTACTTAAAAATTTTTTGAGAGTCCTTTTCTTAAGTAAGATTTTTTGTTCACAGATACTCTGTGAAAATTTTTACTTTATTTATCATATACTCATTACATTCCTTACTTTTTCTCTGAGACAATAATAATAACAAATTATATTTCTGAATATCTCATATTGAATTTTGAGCAATATGAAATTATAATTGCCACTCTTTGTCCTAACAAAATGAATCCACTAAAAATGAAGAACCAATTTAAAAAATCTGTTTCAGTGAATTTCATGACATATTATATTCTAGAAAGAGCTCACAGTAATGAAATGAGAACTAATATGATGTGTATTAGATAATGTTATTTTTCTTTTAAACTTTGAGTTGCCAAAAAGCCAAATGTGATGTTTGCAACAGTTGTAAAATTTCATTTTTCATTTCTGTAGATACTGAGTGTCAGCTCCTCCACCTTCAACACTTCCTCTCATTCTGGTAAAAAAGGAAAAGATAAAAATGTGTCAAACTAGAAAAATAAAAAAAAAAAAATCTATTAACCTAGTATCAAATGTATGCTTTGTAGATATTTTCTCCCATTCTGTAGGTTATCTCTTTACTCTATAAATGTTTCCTTTGTTGTGCAAAAGCATTTTAGTTTGATACAGTATCATTTGTCTACTTTTTCTTTTGTTGCTTATACTTTTCAGTCATATCCAAAAATATCTTGTCCCAGACCAATGTCAAAAAGATTTTCACTTATGTTTTCTTCTAGTAGTTTTCCAATTTCAGGTTTCACAGTTAAGCATTTACTTTGAGTTGATTTTTGTATATGGGTGAGAAAGGTTGCAATTTCATTCTTCCACAAGTAGATATTCAGTTTCCCCAGTATTGTTTATTGAAGAGACTGTCCTTTCCCCATCTTGGATTCTTGGCACCTTTGTCGAACATCAGCTGACTATAAATGCATGGATTTATTCTGGGGGTTTCTATTCTGTTCCATTGGTCTACATGTCTGTTTTTGTTCCAGTAAGGAATATTTAAGGTTGTTCTTAAACTTTGTGAGAACCTTTTAGATTAAGGGAACCAACAGAGATGCTATTTCAAAAATTATACTGGAAATTTTATAGTGTAATGATACAAAGAAGTTGACATTGGTGGGGTTAAAATGGGGATAAAAAGGCCAATTTTGTAAATTCAACCAATTTAAGTTTAGTTAGATTTTCTCTCTTCAGGTTTAGGCTTTAAATAATCATCTAAGCATATTTCACAATTTTTGACAAACATAAATAATTACATTTTTAGTGGGCTCTAAATCAATTTTTTTTTTTTTTTTTTTTTTTTTTTTGAGACGGAGTCTTGCTCTGTTGCCCAGGCTGGAGTGCAGTGGCCGGATCTCAGCTCACTGCAACCTCCGCCTCCCAGGTTTATGCCATTCTCCTGCCTCAGCCTCCCGAGTAGCTGGGACTACAGGCACCCGCCACCTCGCCCGGCTAGTTTTTTGTATTTTTTAGTAGAGACAGGGTTTCACCGGGTTAGCCAGGATGGTCTCGGTCTCCTGACCTCGTGATCCACCCGTCTTGGCCTCCCAAAGTGCTGGGATTACAGGCTTGAGCCACCGCGCCCGGCCTAAATCAATTTTTATATAAAATTCCAGGAAAACATAACACTGTAAACTGACTGACATAATTCAGTAAAATCAAGTTTTAGTCTTATTGACTAGTTTCAAGCCCATTAGTTAATACGCAGGTTCTGTGTTTAGCTGTATGTTAGTTGATATACAGGTTCTGTGTTTAGCTCTACAGGTTGGAATATTGTGTATAAAGTGGCAATTTACAATACCATAGTTAAATTAAGAATATAGAGTTTGAATCATTTGAAACTGCCAGTTTTAAACCATCTTCTGCTTTAAAAATGGCCATTTCACATTGCCCAACCTAAAATGTTATCATTCAAGAAGTTAGCATCAGTTTTCTATTAACTAATGCTAATTCCTTGCGTGAAGGAAAGCATTCATCTTAAATTTGACTTTTTTCTTTTTTGCTGAGAGGGGGTTTACATTATTCTGTGTTCACATAATATTTTGTTGATTTTTTTAAAGGTTATTTAGAGGATTAATATTCAGCTGGTATGTGCCAGAGCAGCCTCTTTTTTAAGTGTTCATCATATTAGTCTTGTCGTCTTCTGTGGTTGCTGCCTGCAGGTTACCAATAGTATCATGATAGTAAAAATATTTTATATTGATTTATAGGAGTTCGTCAAGAATCTGAATGCCAATTTTTCTTAGTATTGCAATTACATTCTCCCAACATGTTGCCTTTTAAATTTGATTGTGATTTATTTTGTTGTACAAAAGTTTGTAAATTTTTGTTTTGTTTTGAGACATGATCTCACTCTGTCACTCAGGCTGGAGTGCAGTGGCACGATCTCTGCTCATTGCAGCCTGAAACTCCTGGGGCTCAAGCGATCCTCCCATCTCAGCCCCTCTGAGTAGGTGGGACTACAGGCGAGCATCACCATGCCTGGCTAATTTTTGTATTTTTGGTAGAGACAGGGTCTCACATGTTGCCCAGACTGGTCTCGAACTCCTGGACTCAGGTGATCCACCCACCTCAGCTTCCCAAAGTGCTGGGATTACAGGCATGAGCCATCGTGCCTGGAGAGGAGTTTGTAATTTTGAAGGTAGTAAAATTTGTTCATCTATGTGTGTGTATGTATTTCATGCTTTTCTGTCATGTTT
>NW_022311162.1:0-2797 GCF_002776525.5 Piliocolobus tephrosceles
AAAAGGATGGAGGCAGATCTACCAAGCAAATGGAGAACAAAAAAAAGTAGGGGTTGCAATCCTAGTCTCTGATAAAACAGACTTTACACCATCAAAGATCAAAAGAGACAAAGAAGGCCATTATATAATGGTAAAGGGATCAATTCAACAGGAAGAATTAACTACTAAATATATATGCACACAATACAGGAGCACCCAGATTCATAAAGCAAGTCCTTAGAGACTTACAAAGAGACTTAGACTCCCATACAATAATAATGGGAGACTTCAACACTCCACTGTCAACATTGGACAGATCAACGACACAGAAAGTTAACAAGGATATCCAGGAATTGAACTCATCTCTGCACCAAGCGGACCTAATAGACATTTGTAGAACTCTCCACCCCAAATCAACAGAATATGCATTCTTCTCAGCACCACATCGCACTTATTCCAAAATTGACCACATAATTGGATGTAAAGCACTCCTCAGCAAATGTAAAAGAACAGAAATTATTACAAACTGTCTCTCAGACAACAGTGCAATCAAACCAGCACTCAGGACTAAGAAACTCAATCAAAACTGCTCAACTACATGGAAACTGAACAACCTGCTCCTGAATGACTACTGGGTACATAACGAAATGAAAGCAGAAATAAAGATGTTCTTTGAAACCAATGAGAACAAAGATACAACATACCAGTATCTCTGGGACACATTTAAAGCAGTGTGTAGAGGGAGATTTATAGCACTAAATGCCCACAAGGGAAAGCAGGAAAGATCTAAAATTGACACTCTAACATCACAATTAAAAGAACTATAGAGGCAAGAGCAAACACACTCAAAAGCTAGCAGAAGGCAAGAAATAACTAAGATGAGAGCAGAGCTGAACGAGATAGAGACACAAAAAACCCTCCAAAAAATCAATGAATCCAGGAGTTGGTTTTTTGAAAAGATCAACAAAATTGACAGACCGCTAGCAAGACTAATAAAGAAGAAAAGAGAGAGGAATCAAATAGATGCAATAAAAAATGATAAAGGGATATCACCACCGACCCCACAGAAATACAAACTACCATCAGAGAATACTATAAACACCTCTACGCAAATCAACTATAAAATCTAGAAGAAATGGATAATTTCCTGGACACTTACATTCTTCCAAGACTAAACCAGGAAGAAGTTGAATCCCTGAACAGACCAATAGCAGGCTCCGAAATTGAGGCAACAATTAATAGCCTACCCACCAAAAAAAGTCAAGGACCAGATGGATTCACAGCTGAATTCTACCAGAGGTACAAGGAGGAGCTGGTACCATTCCTTCTGAAACTATTCCAATCAATAGAAAAAGAGGGAATTTCCCTAACTCATTTTATGAGGCCAACATCATCCTGATACCATAGCCTGGCAGAGACACAGCAAAAAAAGAGAATTTTAGACCAATCTCCCTGATGAACATCGATGCAAATATCCTCAATAAAATACTGGCAAACAGGATTCAGCAGCACATCAAAAAGTTTATCCAACATTATGAAGTGGGCTTCATCCCTGTGATGCAAGGCTGATTCAACATTCACAAATCAAAAAATGTAATCCAGCACATAAACAGAACCAAAGACAAGAACCACATGATTATCTCAATGGATGCAGAAAAGGCTTTTGACAAAATTCAACAGCCCTTCATGCTAAAAACGCTCAATAAATTCGGTATTGAAGGAACGTACCTCAAAATAATAAGAGCTATTTATGACACACCCACAGCTAATATCATACTGAATGGGCAAAAACTGGAAAAATTCCCTTTGAAATCTGGCACAAGACAGGGATGCCCTCTCTCACCACTCCTATTCAACATAGTGTTGGAATTTATGGCTAGGGCAATCAGGCAAGAGAAAGAGATAAAGGTATTCAGTTAGGAAATGAAGAAGTCAAATTGTCCCTGTGTGCAGATGACATGATTGTATATTTAGAAAACCCCATCGTCTCAGCCCAAAATCTCCTTAAGCTGATAAGCAACTTCAGCAAAGTCTCAGGATACAAAATTAATGTGCATAAATCACAAGCACTCTTATACACCAGTAACAGCCAAGCAGAGAGCCAAATCAGGAATGAACTTCCATTCACAATTGCTTCAAAGAGAATAAAATACCTAGGAATCCAACTTAAAAGGGATGTAAAGGACTTCTTCAAGGAGAACTACAAACCACTGCTCAGTGAAATGTAAGAGGACACAAACAAATGGAAGAACATACCATGCTCATGGATAGGAAGAATCAATATCGTGAAAATGGCCTTACTGCCCAAGGTTATTTATAGATTCAATGCCATCCCCATCAAGCTACCAATGAGTTTCTTCACAGAATTGGAAAAAACTGCTTTAAAGTTCATATGGAAACAAAAAAAGAGCCCGCATTGCCAAGACAATCCTAAGTCAAAAGGACAAAGCTGGAGGCACCACACTACCTGACTTCAAACTATACTACAAGGCTACAGTAACCAAAACAGCGTGGTACTGGTACCAAAACAGAGATATAGACCAAAGGAACAGAACAGAGTCCCCAGAAATAATATCACACATCTACAGCCATCTGATCTTTGACAAACCTGAGAGAAACAAGAAATGGGGAAAGGATTCCCTATTTAATAGATGGTGCTGGGAAAATTGGCTAGCCATAAGTAGAAAGCTGAAACTGGATCCTTTCCTTACTCCTTATACGAAGATTAATTCAAGATGGATTAGAGACTTAAATGTTAGACCTAATACCATAAAAACCCTAGAAGAAAATCTAGGTAGTACCATTCAGGACATAGGCA
>NW_022311164.1:0-2628 GCF_002776525.5 Piliocolobus tephrosceles
TTTTTTTTTTTTTTAATAGTAAGAACACAATTTACATATGCAATGACGATACGCGTCAAAATGAATATCCGATATGTATCTTAAGTAACATTTATAAAACTCGAATTGACATTGTTATGCTTTTTTTGTTACATTCTAACTATATTAAAAAAAAAAAATATAAAATGTACTACATTAACTTTAAATTGTTTCTTTTTTTTAACCACATAAAAATAGATGCATGCAAAAAAAATTTTAAATACAGTTATCAATCACATGTGGCTATTAAAAATATACCAAACATTTTAACAAAATTACTCAAAAAGTTTTTTAAGTTATATACTAAAAAAAAATATCAAAATCCCCATTGTTAGTTTTTCAATATGTTTCAATTTTAATATGTGCATTTATGTTATTACAGATAGCCATAAACAAAAATAAACAATAAAATGTTATTTACGTCTTAAACATTTCCGCTTTTTTTATACTTTTTTCTTAATAATGCTATAATTACAACGTATTTTCACCCCAATTCCAATGATTTAAAACTTTGTATATTTATACTAAAAAAAAATGTGCTATACCAATTTTCAGTAACATTTATCAAACAAATATAATGCTTTTATTATAATAATTTATAAAAGTACTACAATCTGACAAGATAAAAAAAAAAAACATGACAAAAAAAAATAACAAAAAAAAAATAATGATCGAAATATCAAACGACAATAAAAAAGAAAGGCCGAAAAATTAAATGACAATAAAGAAGAATCGCAACACAAAAACTATGACAAGCAACAATAATGACCAAAAAAAAAATCTTGTACCAATAAAACGCTTGTCTAATACACTTTTTAAAAAAGTTAAAATTTCCAATCTTTGTCTTAAAATTAACCAAATAAAAAAAAAAAAAAAAAATAGGAAACCTTTCCTAGCTAAAAAAAATAAGCCATACATCCATATTCGTTAGCTCAAAAAAAAAAAAAAAAAAAAAAAAATCATTAAATTGTGAAATTTTTATTTTGTTCAAAATTTATTAAAGTTTGTTTTTATACAAAATGAAAAATGCCAATTAAAAAAAAAATTATACTTTTACTTTTAACAATAGATTTATTCAAAATTGGATGTAATTCATCAAAAAGTTATAGCTAAAAAAAAATGTATATAATTGTAAATGTAAATTTACATATTTTTATTTACAATTATAAAATACTTAAAATATTTTTTTTAATTGTAACCCTTTTTTTGTGTCTTTAATATGGTTACTCAAAATTTTTACAAATTAAATACTTTTAATTTGAAAAAAAAAAAAAAAAAAAAAAAAGACAAAAAAAAGACAAAAAAAAGGAAACTTTGGTTAATATAAAAAAAAAAAATAAAAATAAACCATACAACCATATTGGTTAGCTCAAAAAAAAAAACTCATTAAAATGTGAAATTTTTATTTTGTTCAAAATTTATTAATTTTTTTTTTTATAAAAAATGAAAAATGCCAATTAAAAAAAAAATTATACTTTTACTTTTAACAATATATTTTTTTAAATTTTTATGTAATTTATCAAAAATTTACAGCTAAAAACAAATATATATAAATGTAAATAAAAATTTATATATTTATATTAACTATTATAATATACTTTAAAATTGTTTTGATTTTTAAAATTTTTTGTGTTTTTATTATTGTTACTCAATTTTTTTTACATGTTAAATACTTGTAATTTAAAAAAAAAAAAAAAAAAAAAAAAAAAATTCGATATGAAAAATCCATATATTATATGGTTAATCTTGATATTTTTTTTTTGTAATTTGGACCTGACATATACCAGTAGTAGTGTTTTAAAAAACGACAAAACGAGTGATAATATAAAAAATGCAGCACATAAAAAAGAAACGTATACAACTTACACAATGCAACCAGATATAAATTCGAAAAAAGATAAAACACCGGAGAACGATTCAGAATTAAAGAACAATGACAAAAAAGAAACTGCGTTTGATAATAATGTTGCTAAAATGATTAAGTATATGGAAGATAAAAAAAGCCGTTACGGAACTAAGTTTTATCATACTATTAATAATCTTGTTCGTATATATATTTCGCATTATAAAAAATATATTGTAGATGATCATATGGGTTACTCAGTACTTTTTTTTTATTATACTAAAAAAATAAGCCAGGCTCTAAAACTATTATTCAAGCAAAATTATTTACATGTCAAAATGAAAAAGAACAAAATAAATGTCATATGACATTTGGAATAAATTTTTATAATCTTCTTTCTCAAAAAAAACCATAAACATCAAAATTATAACACCTTATCTATGCTATCGGATATATACACAACACATATTAATATTGATTCCGAAATTTTTGAATCAGGTTACTTCATACATTTTATATATTATCTTTCATTAAATGACAATAACGACTCTGTTCAATTCCAACTAACATCCATGGTATGTGCAAGTGAAACCGGTGAGCAACAATGTGAATTGAGTTACCCTCTCCCACTTAAATTAAATGAGTATAACAATTTATCTGAAACTTTTCAAAAGCTGAATATCCCTATAAAAAATGTTAATTCTTCAAATCAGTCTAATAACAACTCTTTAAAAATAGGTAATGCAATAAAATGTCTTGGACAAACA
>NW_022311165.1:0-1308 GCF_002776525.5 Piliocolobus tephrosceles
CCTCCTCGTCACCCTCTTTCCCCCCTCCATCTACCCAAACACTTTTTACTCACCGTCTTTTCTTACTTCACCATCTTCTTTTTCTGCCACTGTCTCTTCACTAAACCTTCTCTTCCTCCGGCTGGCTACCCTCTTTTTCCTTCTCCCATTTGCTACCTTCTTTTGCTTCTTTAACAACCCAAAAACTTTTCTCCCCACCATCTTTTCTCAGAATCTTCTCTCACTACTGCTCGCACCCGTTTTCCACCCGTCACCATCTCTCTTTTTCCTCTCCCATCTACCCATAAACTTTTTACCCACTGTCTTTCTGCAAAATCTTCCCTCCTCCCACTCCCCGCTGTTTTTCCGCCTCCATCTACCCAAAAACACTTTTCCCCACTGTCTTTTTGCAATGTCTTCTCCTCCTCGCCATCCCTTTTTCCCTGTCACTAACCGCCCTCTTTGCCCCACTCCGTCTATCTATCCCGAAACTATTTTCCTCCTCCTACCGCTCCAGCCTCTCCGTCACCGCCACCGCCAACCGCAGCGAGGCGAGCCGCCCCGTAGTGTGGTAACTCAAGCCTCCAGCATACAGTGTGTGACTCCCTTCTCCTCGTCTTCTAAGTCGGGAACTGACCAGCTTCACGGGAAGATACAGAAACTAAAACACCCCACAGCTACTTCAGCCTCATTTATATACTGAGGTTATGCAGGTGGAGCTTCTTTGACTTCATGTTCTGATTGGATGGGAAAAAAACCTCCAGGCTTACTCGGATTGGACTTTATTATCGTGTTTTGATTGGAAGAGAGCAAGTCTGAAGATAACCAATCACAGCATGAAAATAAAGTCCAATCATAGTAGGCGTAGAGGTTTTCTTTCATCCAATCAGAACATGTATTCCAGCATCCGCGTGTGCAGCACCTCAGTATATAAAGCATGTTGAAGCGGTCTCAGGTCGTTTCAGACTCTTGTTTGTCAGCCTGCTGAGCAGTGAGGTCTCAGCTTAGAGAACTGGAAGGGGCCGTCACTTGCCGCCCGCGGGAGCCTGGAGCCCAGAGCCTGGAGTCCAGAGCCTGAGGCCCTGTTTCGCTGCTGTTGGTGGTGACAGAGCAGTAGGAGGGCAGCTAGCAGTGGGAGTTTCTCCTGCCAAGCTGGAAGACAAGAAGAAGCACCACTGCATGCTGGAGGCTGGAGCCTGCGCCACCGCGGGTCGCCTCGCTGTGGTGGGTGGTGACATCAGAGACCGAAGCTCGGCCAGAGTGGTACAAATGTGGCAGGATGGGTGAGTTATCCAGGGCTGCACTGTCCTCCTGGGCAAAGGTTGGGTG
>NW_022311168.1:0-15886 GCF_002776525.5 Piliocolobus tephrosceles
ATTTCCAAAATTAAAATCCCACCTTTAATTTCCAAGGATGCTGAAGAAGGCATTGAAATTTACAGTCCAGTTTAGGGCTCTGTTGGCAGTTGTCCCTTCAGAAGCTGGATAACTATGGAACTAAAAGTGAGTCATTTCACTAGTTTCAAACGAATTTTCTAAATGGTCAACATAGAATTTGTAAGTGTTACAGATTGAATTGTGTCTACCTCCAAATTTTTATGTTGAACATCAAACCTCCAACATGACTATATTTTGAGATAGGGTCTTTAGGGAGTTAAGTAAGGTTTAATGAGGTCATCAGGGTGAGGTTTCAATAGACTCATGTGCTTCTAAGAAGAGAGAGACAAGAGGGCTCTCTCTCTCTCTCTCTCTCCCCCTTTCCCCCTTTCCCATCCCCTCCCCGTGCAGAGCAAAGGCAGTTGAGACCACAGCAAGAAGGTGGTGGTCTATAAGCTAGAGAGAAAGGCCTCACCAGAAACCAACCTTTACCCTCATCTTGGACTTTCAACCTCCAGACTCATGAGAAGATACATTTCTGTTGTTTAAGGCACCTGGTCTGTGATATTTTGCTATGGCAGCTTTAGTAGACTAATACGGTGAGATTTCTTTATTGCTTTTCCTATTAGAATAAGACTGCACAGATGGAAGTTTATGTCTTACAATAGTTTTTATATTAGCCTTTATCTGCAATCAGCATTCTACCTGTGTTACCCAGGAGAGAGGTGGACCTGGGATCTCTCTGGCCACCGGGAATAATCATACCTGTCCCTCTAGCTTGCCCCTTTCTGTGGGACCTGCCTTGTTGGTCAGGTATTCCCCAGGAGGAGAGGGTTGTCTGCCTGGAGTGTATTTGCATTTGGTGTTCTGTACAGTTTTCACATCTCCTCTTGCAAGCATTAGCCATCATTTGAATTTTAATGATGAATTATCTAAATATGATTTCTGCCCTGTGTTTTTGCAGCTTCTTGAATTTTAATTTGCTGCTACTGTCGGTTCCAGTCACTCCATTTTAAACAGACTGCTCCATCTGTGGCTCCATGTTTTTGGCATCACCAGTGGGAAGTTCTTGGTGGCACGTAGTCGTCACAGACAGTAAGAATCTTCCTGTCCCACATATCAGAATTCAAAAGGATGCTACATCTTTGAAGCCTCATTCACCCAGTATTGGGTAGCAATGGCACAGTGGTTCCTGGGCTCACATGGTGGAGGGAAATGAGCAGAAAAATTAGGTTTGCAGGTTGCTAGGTCAACAGGAATAAACAGGCATAGAAGTGGGGGGCTTACTACAAAGGGAAGGTAATAGGCACAGTCATCTTAAGGACATGTTAGAAAAGACTCAGATTTTGTTTAAGCCTTCTAAAAATTTGAAGACTGAGTGGAAGAGACTCAGGAGAGTCACCTCAATCTTTTTTTTCAATAGAAGAATATGTAATAGAAAAATGCTATTCAAATACTGTCATTATCAAGAACTTGTGAGTTGGGATCAGTTTGGAAGGATTAATTTTTCATATTAAGCCACAATGCCAAGGCAACTAAGGAGGTGCTGAATTGTAGCCAGGTGGGCAACAATTACTCTTCTTTTGCATAGCACAGATTACGGCACATACTACTCACCCCATAAATGTTTGTTTTTACTTGCAACTTACTATTTCTGTTGGTTCTATGTTATCTAGCAAATGATTTACTCTCTTAATTTATTCAATTAGCATTGACCAAATCCTCCACCCTCCAAGTTAGGGAAAAAATGAAAACAGATACATGGATCTAAGGATGCTAACCTGTAAGGGAATATAAACCATAAGCATAAGTAATTTTTGCTTTGATAATATGCAGCACCACACCATTTTTTTCTTATAGTGCTGAGATTGGGCAGGCACAATCATAGCTACTCAATGGTTATGTGTTCACTAACAAATTGGTGTCTGTAGTGAGAGTATGATTTAGGAAGCTGGGGCTCACAGATGTGATCAAATGCATCTAGTGAAACTATTAATCACAATTTTCATTTTACAGATTAAAAAAAAACTGACTGAGAGAGGTAAGTGGTTTGTCAAAAGTCATGTAACCACTCTGTGGCAGACCCACCAACTGAACTCAGATCGAATTCCAAATCCCAAACTCTTTACCTTATTTTGTCCTGCATAAGAGAACTTCAGACAAAGTAATTTGCAAAAAAAGAAACTGGAAATTAACTGTGTACTGCACAGAAAAGGAAAGGAGTGTGTGAATCATGACCTGCTCAGTGGCAGAAAATTATGTAGCCATAAAATATTATATTACTAAAAGTGATCTTTTGAGACAGTTTTATGTGGCCGTGTTATGTTTGTGTGGGTGTTAGGGCTTGAGTAGGTGGTGGCAGCACAGAAAAGTGTATACTTAGCACAAATTACAACTATATTCAAACATAAATCAAATGAGTATAAAAGAGAAAACCTACCATAATATATTTTTATATAGGAGTTTTTCTTTTTTGTCACCTTTTCTATTTATTTCCTTCTGCTTACGTTCTCTTTCTACTTCTTTTGCTCTCTCTCTCTCCATCCTTTTTTCCTTTACCTTCCTCCACCTTCCTTTGTTTTTCTTTATTGTTTCCAAATTTTGGATAATAAGCAAGTATTATATTGATGAAGAGGAAAATGGAAATTCTGAGGAGGGAAATTACTTCTGCCTCAAGTAATTTCTGCAGACAGAGGAAAGGCTCTTCTGCAGACAGAGGAAAGGCTCCTTGTGCGGAATGGCATCCGAGATGCAGGGTGAGGAGATGGTGCACCCCAGGAGGTGTGCAGGGACAGCGTTCCAGGAGCAGGACAGTAGGTGCAGAGACGATGTGCGGGCTCTGTGCAGAGCCCTCAGAGCTGTTCAGCCCCTGGAAGCAGAAGATGCCAAGAGTGGAATGATGCAAACTAAGGTTGGTGAGGTAGACTGTGGCCACTCTAGGCATTTGTGGGGTGGGAGGGAGTTTTCTTCACTTCTCTGTGCTGTGATTTGGTTTTATGTAATTGGAAAGGAGCCTTGCATTTTTAGCGCAGTCCTTAGGAACAAACTTGCAAAGTCTGTTCTGTCTGAAGGCGCAGAAGGCAGAAACCTCTTAGTTTTCTCGAAACAAATAAAATAGTGAGAAATAGTCATGTTCGTAAGTAGATGTTAAATCTAGGGCACGTACTTGCCGAAAACATAGGGCACTTGGCAAGCTCTCCCAGAGCCATTAAACATGAATGCTTATTACTGAATATTTATGGTCTGCACCAATCTTGAAATGGTCTAATTTGAGTGTCCTCCAACAGTTTACGGCAGGTATTTCTATAGCAATCATGAACGCACTAGCGAGTTTCAGCAGCAAGGAAGTCAGCACTGTTTTTGCCTTGCATTTTCATGCTCCCCTAGTAGCACAGGTGTACATTACAGATAAACATAGCATAGCACAGATAGTATAAAAACATTATTTTTTCAACTTCAAGTAGTTTCACCTGGAAATAGCTTTCTCTTTTAAAGAATATCCTACTTCTATTTTTATTAGGTAAGAAGAGAAAACAATTAATTCTAAATATTGATGGGGTAGATTTCCATCATTGATGCTACCTAAGCCTTCTTTTGTCCCTGATAACTCCCATGATTTTGTTTCTCTTCGCTGGTATCTTAACTCAGGGCCAATAACATCAGGGTGCATTTTGGACTTATTTTAACCTCTTCCTTTGTTTCCTTTTCAAAATTTCTTTAAATATTTATTTATTTATTTATTTATTTATTTATTTATTTATTTAGACAGAGTCTCACTCTGTCTCCCAGGCTCGAGTACACTGGCGTGATCTCAGCTCACTGCAACCTCCACCACCCGGGTTCAAGTGATTCTCCTGCCTTAGCCTCCTGAGTACCTGGGATTACACGTGTGTGCCCACACACCCATCTAATTTTTTAAAAAAATATATTTGGTAGAGACAGGTTTCACCACGTTTGCTAGGCTCGTCTCAAACTCCTGACCTCAAGTGATCCACCTTTCTTGGCCTCCCAAAGTATTGGGATTACAGGCATGAGCCACCATGCCCAGCCTCTTCCTTTACTTCTTACTACAAAAGGAGATGAACCCTCCCTTCATATTCTGTGGCTCAGGGAAGCCCATTGCTGTCTCAGTGTGCCAACCTCTGATTGTCAATGGGTCCTTCCCAGCTTTAGTTTTTGCCCTGCAACTGGAGTCCACCCAGTAGACTGGGTGTAAAGTGTTATGGGTTTTGAGGTGATTGACTTAAATTCTCGCACTTCACTAATGTGATGGGAAGTGACTTCCATGTTTGTGCCTTAGCCTCTTGAGTAAGAACAGGACTAATAATACCTTACTCTTAAGAACGGCAGAGCTATTGTTTCGGGTAACAGCTGTAACCTTGCCGAACATAGTTTCCGGGCCCCAGGCAGATGGTGCAGTCTCACTCAACTTCTTAGTGTCCATAGCAGTTACATTCTGTCTTGCTCTGAATTAGCCTTTCAAGTCCTGTCGTGGACGTTGAGGTGAAATTTCACCATTTTTCAACTTTCCCTTCTGCTAACATGGGTTAAATACTAGTCTAAAAATGGTTATTTCAAATGATTTATCATTTTTATTTAACACAGGCATTTTTCCAAGCGTAGTCAACAACTCATGTTGTGTTGAAAAATATCCCCTAAGGTGTAGAGTGGATAAAACTGGGACTGACAGGAAATCCATGACATACAGAGGTGTCTGCTCTACTCCCTAAGGCCAGGCGCCTTGGGGAGATTAAAGCTGTGAGGTGCCAGGACTGCATATTCAGGCCAAGGACACCACCACGCCATTTCCCTTTCAGCCTCTTCTTCAGAATTAACTATCTTTGATGCCAGGAAAGTCTTCCATTTACTTGAGTCTAGCTCCAAAACTAATTAAACCTGAAAATTAGATGTGAAGGAAAAATATTTCAAAGACTTTGCCAAAATTTCAGTAAAAATTGCTCGCATCTTGGTGCAGATTCAGGAGTGATTAACTTGTTACCACTTATAGCTCTTATATCTTCTTATCATCTTATTATCTTGAAAATGAACAGCAGGGTATTATATAATCTGCAGAATCTATTGCATCAGGTAATAGAAATATGATATTTGTTGGCAATACCATTTAATATTCATTTCTAGAACATTCCTCATATAGACATAGAAGTGAGTAAAATGGACTTCTGAACGAGTTTCAAGATTTGGGGTTTATATGAAATGGGAGATGATGGGATGAGTTTTCTTTTCTTTTTCAGAGACTGAAATGAAACAAGGGCTACTGTCATGTAAGTTCAGTGGTGGAGTGTCTGGCACCTTGTTCTTCCATAGCCCCATCGTGGTTGGTCAGGTGTGGTGCCGAAGTGGAAGGGAGGATACGAGATGTGTTTTAGAAGCATAAATACAGGGTGCTAATGGGGAGGAATAAGGGATCCTTTCAGCAAATTGCAAAACAGCAAAATGTAGGTAAAGTGTGGCTGCACGTAACCTCCACCCCAAGTCCATTTTCTTACTTTTTGCTTCATTTCACAGTCTTCCCTTTCCCTCTATACACACACACACCACACACACACACACACACACACACACACACACACACACACACACACATCCAGCAGCCTGTAAGGCATAGAACTATCATGATTGATAAGGGTTTGTCGGGTAACGTGGAGGTTCCTCAGTCTGGATTAGCAGAGAAGGGCTAACTAAGAGATTTAACCTCCACCAAATTGCTTTTCTACTGAGGGCTGAGAGTGAGGAATATGTTGCAAAGGGACGTAGAAGTCTTGGATCCCACTGGATTGATTTTAACATCAAACCAGATGTTAGCTGAGGACTGGAGCAGAGTAGCAGAGCCTCTTGACATTTAATAGTCACGCTTCTCAGTGGGCCATTCAATTTAGAGCAGGACTTCAGCCAACCCTTGGATCATCAGAGAACAAGGCTGAGCTCCAAGGACTTGTCAAGGAAACTGTGCCTTCATTGTTCCAATATATTTTATCTGCACTCCTATTTTTTAAAAAGCACCTTCTTCCTCAATATACATATATTTATTTTATATAAGTTATATAAATGTTCTATTATACTTCTTAAAACAAAACATCATACATGTACCTCATAAAACAAACGCAAAAGCTGAACAATTACTTTTTTTTTTTTGCCTACCTTTTGAACAATTACTTTAAAAGGATACAACTTTAAATATAACTGCAAATAGAGGTTGTACTTGCTTGCTATGCTTCAGTGGATCCCTTTGTGCAATCTCTCTCAGACAAATGGGCCTGGGATTATGGGAAGGACTGGATGCTCTGGGAGCATTTCTTGGAAACTAAAGGCTAAGCAGAGTATGAAAACTAGAATAAGGCTGGGCGCAGTGGCTCACACCTATAATCCCAGTACTTTGGGAGGCCCAGGCAGGTGGATCACCTGAGCCCAGGAGTTTGAGACCAGCCTGGCCAACACGGTGAAACCCCGTCGCTACTAAAAATACAAAAAGTTGCTGGGTGTGGTGGCACGTGCCTGTAATCCCAGCTACTTGGGAGGATGAGGCAGGAAAATCACTTGAACCCAGTGAGGCATAGTTTGCAGTGAGCTGAGATCTTGCCATTGCGCTCCAGCCTGGGAAACGAGCGAAACTCTGTCTCAAAAACAAACAAAATCCAAACAAACTGGGATAGCACCATGGGCATGAGAGGACACTGCCATTGTAGGGGAAGGGCAAGGGAGCCCTAGGATCATCCCCAGAAGAATGGATATTACACACATGGCAGCAAAACTGATGCTCTGCACTCTAAACTGCCAGAACGTGGAATCTGAATATACTCTTTGTTGCTGCAAAGATTGCTCTGGAAGCTGCATAGAGCTAAGTATGCAGTCAGAAGACAACAGTGATGCAGGGTGAATAGTATGTATATTTATAATATAAACTGGTAGAATATAGGCACCTTTTCCTGGCAGATTCAGTGATTTCTTAGAGGTCTTTCAGGAGAATGAAGCATCTCTATCCCCCTTTTCCTACCACGTTAGGCTAAAAGAGGTGAATGCAAACTTGGAAAGTCACAAGAGGGAGGATCGACTTCTGACTTTAGGAGTTCTCTGGGATTCCAGGAAATGAGGTACGTATGAAACGGACTGAAATCCGGCAGAAGCCTTGATCCAAAGGGGTACTGGGTATGGTTTTTTCTCAGCAAGGGAAGCAACATGGATTTCTTAGAAAACATATGCTTTAGCCCATGCGCCAAAAGATGGTAGCTCTGTTAAGGAGGTAAGTGGTGCAGTACTAGTTTAAGAGGCGATGTAACCTTTGAGAACTAGTCTGTGGTCTCATTATTTTTGACACCAACATCTTACCGGATATATGATTTGCCAACATTTCCTCCTGTTCTGTAGGTTGCCTTTCACTCTGATAGTGTCCTTTGACACACCGACCTTTCTGGGTACAAGGTGATACGTGCTCTCCTTTCTCATCCCTTCCCTACAGAGCTGCTTCCTAAGCATGCTGCCTCTGCAGTTTTTTTGTTTTGTTTTTTATTCTTGTTTTTGAGATAGTGCCTCACTCTGTCACTCAGACTGAAGTGCAGTGAGTGGTACGTTCTTGGCTCACTGCAGCCTCCACCTCCCGGGTTCAAGTGAGTCTCATGTCTCAGCCTCCCGAGTAGCTGGGACTACAGGCACACATCACCACCACGCCCAGCTAATCCAGCTAATTTTATTTTGGTATTTTTAATAGAAATGGGGTTTCGCCATGTTGGCCAAGCTGGTCTGAAACTCCTGGTCCCAACTGAGTCACCTGCCTCGGCCTCCCAAAGTGCAGGGATTACAAGTGTGAGCCACTGCGCCCGGCCTGCCTGTGCAGTTTTACGTAACTCCTTTGTTTGGCTTAACGCTCTGCTGTGACCACCTTGAAATTCTTAATAAGGTTTGAATAAGGGGCCTTGAGTATTTATTTTGTACTGGCCCGAAAGATGATGTCAGCAGCACTGCTTCCCGTTGCACTGCCGCCCTGCTCTGCCCTCCAACTGTCCTTGGGCACTCTCTGTACTTTCTGTTTTGATCTTCACTCTCCCCGTTAATATCCAGAAACCCTAGATTTTGTTTGCTTTACATTTTGACCAAGCCGTATTGTATGTGCAACTGATCAGCACAGAAATCACATCTGCTAAAGTGAATTACATTGGTTTGACTTAATTTAGGGTTGGTGTGGCAATCATAACATGTAAACATGCAAGAAATAACACGGAGAAAAAAATGTCCATGTTTTTCAAAAACGTCAGGAAAACTTTCTGATCTGAAAAGTCTATGCCTAACATTTGGTTATATCTTGGTTGATTCATACCCATTTTGGAGAGCAGGTATTATTGGGAGTCTTTGAAACATAGTAAACACAGCAGTTTAACCACTACCACTCTGCTAAGGCTGCATCCATAAAGCATTTGCCATTAAATGAACCGTCAGGAGAGTTTTGTTAGAAAATTAGCCCTTTCATTCATAGAATACAGGTAAAAATAAATGACGAGAAAGCAGAGAGTTCCCAAAAGGACAAAGAAAACCGGATTTTTGTACTGCTTGCCTTTAACACAGTAATTTTCCCTAATTGTGGTGTTCGAGAGCCTCCGGGGGAAAAGAGAGACGGGGAATATGTCAAACTGTGTAACTTTTCTCAAATAAATAGCTGGTGCTATCTATCTCTCCATTCGAGATGAACTGCCAGCGAATACTAATGGTCGGGAGATCCGCATCATTGATCTTCATCAGGCGAATTTTTTTATCCTTAGTGAAGCCCTGCTGTGCCGCCTGCGCCGCCCACCTCCCGTGCACACCGCCGCTTCCTGTTTCTCTGGCCTATAACTTTCATTTTAACTTTTGAGTCATTAATCAAGGCAGTGACCTTGACTATGAAAGTCTAAATTTGGTGAATAAATGGAATGGAAATCTGAAGATGCACAGCTACAGAAACAGGAGACCGCACACTGATTCTTAACTGCTTTAGTAGGAACGCCTAAGGAATGATACCATTTACTGCAAACTTCTTACACCTGCTCTAGTGTCTCAGCTTCCCACTGTCCTCAAATGATGGAATTTAGACAATTAGTGTTACCCGTAAGTGCCTCTTATTGTTCTAATTTTCAGAAAGAGTGATTATAAAACTTGCAGATGAGATTTGACATAAAAATGCAAAATCAGTCTCGTTTTTCTCAGTTCCGATGGCAGATTTCTTCTCAACAAAATGTACTGACTTTGCATACAGGCAGATTTAGATTTGAATCCCAACGAGGTTGAGCAAATTTCAGGGAGTGTCAGGGTCCAGGGTTCCTCGGGAGGGACTTCACCTTCACCTTTCTATTTTATTTATTTATTTTTTTAATTTTAATTTTATTATTATTATACTTTAAGTTCTAGGGTACATGTGCATAACGTGCAGGTTTGTTACGTATGTATACTTGTGCCATGTTGGTGTGCTGCACCCATCAACTCGTCATTTACATCAGGTATAACTCCCAATGCAATCCTTCCCCCCTCCCCCCTCCCCGTGATAGGCCCCAGTGTGTGATGTTCCCCTTCCCGAGTCCAGGTGATCTCATTGTTCAGTTCCCACCTATGAGTGAGAACATGCGGTGTTGGGTTTTCTATTCTTGCGATAGTTTGCTGAGAATGTTGGTTTCCAGCTGCATCCATGTCCCTACAAAGGACACGAACTCATCCTTTTTTATGGCTGCATAGTATTCCATGGTGTATATGTGCCACATTTTCTTAATCCAGTCTGTCACTGATGGACATTTGGGTTGATTCCAAGTCTTTCTACTCAGCTCCAGTCCTCCCTCTAGCTGTCCCAAATGAACCCAGGATCTCCGGAACTGCGTGTTTTCTGTATAAGCACGACTGTTTACTGTGTAGATCCTTAGCCTTGCCTTCTGCCAGAGCACTGCCCTGAGGATATCTATAGGGGACTTCTGGAGCCTTCAGCAAGGGAAGCTCAACTTTTCACTTATCTAAGTTTCAGTTTAACATCTGTAAATCTGTGATTCACAGTCCCTGTCTTGTAATACTTCCTGTGAAGATTAAATAGGGAACATTTATAGAAGTACTTAGTACAATGTCTGAGATGAATGGGATGCTATTTTTTATGCAGTAAAGCAGGTAGTTATAAAACCAGGCACCCAGCATCTGTGAACCTGTGACAGGAAGGCTGTAGAATGTGTCATTCTGGCGGGGGAACATTTTATATAATCTACAATTATCTCTTCATGATCCTGAAAGTGTTACCAAATTTTTAAAAAATATTTCTTGTATCTAGTATACAATTTCTTCTCCCCACAAAATACATTGAATATAATCGTGTGTGTTGTGTTTCAGTGTGTGTGTGTTTGATGTGTCTGATATGGAGCATGTGCATGTGTGTAGTGTGTGTTGGGGTGTGCGTGTGGTTTTGCTGTGCCTGATGTGGAGTGTATGCCTGTGTGTATGTGTTGGGGTGGGTGTGTGTGTTTGATTTATCTGGTGTGGGTGTGCATGTGCGTAGTGTGTTGGGGTGTGTGTGTGTTTTGTGTGCTTGATGTGGAGTGTGTATGTGTGTGTGATAGGGTGTGTGTGTGTGTGTGTTTTTTCTTGTGTGGGAGTATGTGTGCCTGTGTGTGTTGTGTTTTAGGGTGTGTGAGTGTGTTTGGTCTGTCTGGTGGGGGGGGTAGTGTGCATGTGTGTGTGCCTGTGTGTGTTGTGTGTTGTGTGTATATGTGTGTTTGGTCTGCCTGGTGTGGGGTGTGTGCGTATGTGTGTGTGCCTATGTGTGTTGTGCTTTAGGGCATGTGTATGTGTGTGTTTGATTTTTGTGGTGTGTGTGGGGGGTGTGCATGTGTGTATGTGATGTTCTGATATGCCTGTTGTCATTATGAACAGGAATCATGGAAAAACGTTCCTTTTCCAACCACAAGTGTTATATCCCAAAATCTCATGGTAGAGAATTCGAGGTTGAGGACCTTATATATGTTATCGGGGAATAATATTTGGTGTTCCCTGCTTATGAGAAAAACTACAAAAACATTTTAAAGTAGTTTGACATTAATTAAAATAATGATAGCACGTTAAATAAAAAGGCTATCACTAGTGTCAAAATGTCACTGTATCCCATAAATTTGTATGATTATGTTACCTAATAATATAAGGGAAAAATGAGGCTATCATTAGTATCTTGCATACCTGAAACTTATTATACTAGATATGTAAAATGAAAAGTATCCTTATGAGATGATAATCTCTCATTTACTAATCTTCTACCTGAAAATTCCTCTGAAATGAGGGAGTGGATTTATTTTATTTTATATGCCAAGGAGATCTTACATTGTTTATCTCTCCTTTTCTGATTTCATCTCCAGCTGCTGACCTTTCCTTTCTCATCTTCCCCATGGAGGTCTAGGTCTGGAATCTGAAACATTGCACCCAAAGTGACTCTGCAAAGTCCCTCCCCTCCACTGGGCCCTCTCACTCCCCAGAGGCTACTTTCCTTTTTGCTACTATTTCCTGAAAGGCATGACTTTTATAAATTTAAATAAACACTCATTATTTTGGACAGAGGTGTGCAAAAGTAAATCTGTATTAGGTAATTATACTGTGGGAACATGCAGTTGGAAGGATTACTGTGACTCTAAGTGAGGGATGGCTATCCTGTGCTAACTGGTCTTTCTGAGCTGTTTTAGCATCTCTTTTATGTTTTAGCATTCATGTTAAAGATCACTGGATGATATATGTAAGCTTCTCTTTCATACATCTACATTACTGTCTTTATGTTCCTGCCATACTACTTGATTACTGTAACTTTGTAGTATGTTTTGAAATCAGGAAGTGTGAGGCCTCCAGCTTTGTTTCTGTCTCTCAAGATTGTTTTGGTTATTTGGGGTTCTTTGAGGTACATATACACTTTAACAGTTTTATAATTTTGAAAATTTTTTTCTAATTTTGAAAATAATGCCTTTGGGATTTTGTTAGGGATTTCATTGAATCTGTAGATCACTTTGTATAATATGAACATTTTAACAATATAAAGTTTTCCAGTCAATAAAGATGGGATATCTTTCCACTTATTTGTGTCTTCTTTAATTTCTTTCAGCAATCCTTTGTAGTTTTCAGTGCATGTCTAATGTCTCTTTGGTTGAGTTTATTCCTAAATATTTTATTACATTTTTGATGCTATTGTAAATAAGATTAGTTTCTTAGTTGTCTTTTCAGGCTGTTCGTTGATAGTGTATTGAAATGCAACTGATTTGCTGAATCGTTGTTTTAGTTCTAATAGAGTATTTTGTGTGAAATCTTTAAAGTATTCTACTCATAAGATTATGTCATTATAAACAGAGTTAAATTTACTTCTCCCTTTCTGATTCCAATGTCTTTTTTTTTTTTTTTTTTCCTTGACATATTGTTCTGGCTAGGACATCCACTATCATGTTGAACAGAAGTGGCGAGACTGAGCATCTTTGTCTTGTTCCTGATCTGAGAGGAGAAGCTTTCAGTTTCTCAACATTAAGTGTTAGCTGTGGGCTTTTCATAAATGGTCTTTTTTATACTGAGGTAATTTTCTTTTGTTCCTAACTCGTTAAGAGTTTTTTTAAAATCATGAAAGCGTGTTAAATTTTGTCAAATAATTTTATGCTTTAATTGAGATGACAATGGCATTATTGTCCTTCATTCCATTAATGTAGTGTGTTATATTTATCAGTTTTTATATATTAAACCATTCTTGCATTGCAGGATGGTCACATGTGTAATACTTCTAATGGTTGTTGAATTTGGTTTGCTAGTATTTGTTGAGAATTTTCACGCCAGTATTCATCAAGATATTGATTTGTC
This sequence comes from Piliocolobus tephrosceles, assembly GCF_002776525.5. Classification (NCBI taxonomy): domain Eukaryota; kingdom Metazoa; phylum Chordata; class Mammalia; order Primates; family Cercopithecidae; genus Piliocolobus; species Piliocolobus tephrosceles. Next base: position 12,832 of record NW_022311168.1, read on the forward strand.
ATTTTCTTCTCTTACAATGTTTTTTTCTGGCTTAGGTATCAGGGTAAACACTGACCTCGTAGAATAAGTTTTGGAGTGTTCCTGTTCTTCAATTTTTTTGAAAGAGTTTGAGAAGAATGGGTGTTTATTCTTCTTTAAATAGTGGGTAGATTTCTCTGGTGAAGCCATGTGGCCCTGGGCTTTTCTTTGTTAGGAGATTGTTAGTTACTGATTCAATCTCCTTTCTAGTAACAGATCTATTCAGAATTTTTATTTCTTCATGATTCAATCTTGGTCTTTCTTTTCCTTTTAATAGCTGCAGATTAGTTTCTCCCAGTGTTTAATCTGCATCTTTTCTTTCCAGTTCTGAATTTGAAGTTTATGAAGTTCACCTAGGTAAAACAGAATATCATTGGAAATTGTACCAACAAATATTTCCTGATGTAATTTAATAGACTGAGTTTCAAGCTCAATTTTGTTATAATGATTTAGTTGAAAAAACCTTGGAAAAGAATGTTCCAAACTTTCTAGCTGTGTTCAGTACTTACGATAGTAATTGTTCCCTTTCATTTGACTGAAGGGATACAGAGATAAAATAGCCATAAAATAATTTCAATTTAACATGACTTTTCTGCTCAAGATTGCAAAATTATTTAACAATGCATAGATTCCAATAAAATTGTGACCTCTTATTTTTTATCAGCCTGCCCATCAAATTTCAGACTCATATTTTACTCGTATATTTATTTTACTCACATCTATATTTCCATAGCCCACTTCCTAACCACCCACCACAGCTCAATATTCTAAGGTGCTTAATGCAATTCATATTGTTTTGCATCATTCTCATAAATTATGTAGAATTGTTCTATGCATATAAATCTTAAATGTATGTGAATACCAAATTCATGTTGAATAGATTAATTTGATCCTCAATTTTTCCCTCAGCAGCCAGTTTTTAAGATCCAGCTATACCAAGATGCACACAGCTCATCTGTCACTTCTAGGTGCTTCATAGAGTTCTAGGATATGCAGTCTTATTTCATCTGCCCACTCTCCCACACATGAGCAGATGGCAGCTCTCCCCACCCACCACAGCTGCAATGAACATCCTTGTACATCTTAATTCTGGTTTTGTAACACCGTAGACTGACATGTCTCCTACCATCTGATGGACTTTTGTAAAACTCTTAAGATATTCTCAAACAACAGTTCATTTTAGTTCACTTAAGATTTTATAGTTTCCCAAATCAAAATAGTAAGTAGAACATCAGAATTTTAAGGATTGGTGAAAACAGCCAAAGTGAGGTGTACCGCAGAATACATCAACACAGCTCTAAAGATTACTTAATATAACTTCCGGTTCTAACAAGGAATTCACCAGTCCTCAAATTTCTCTTGATCCCCATCCAGGTTCATCCAAAGAAAACCTCTAACACTTAAAAGGGCTGGTTTTCAGCCTCTTTATGTTTTCCCCCCATATCATTTGGTGGGGTGTCATCTTCTCAGGGAACCCCACTTTGGTCAGATGTTCAGCATATCTTCCTTGCCATCATCAACATGTTCCCATCTTACACCTGTATTATCTGGTTTACTCTAGATAATTAGACACTCGGTTGGCTATGCAAAGTATCTTCCAAATTGGGATCCTTTTCAGAGTGAGAGGACCCTATCAATAAAGAAGCTGGGGCCATAGGCAAAATTCTGAACTGTGCTAAACAAATGAAGATGCATGGCCATTCCGTTAAAAACTGAAAGGTTGAATTGAGTTTTCCAAAGCGTTTACATATTTAAGATTTAGCAATTTGGCTACCGATGCCTTTCCAAACAAAATGCATACAGGGGAAAGTTCAGGTGCTGTGATGACGTTGGTTGGAAGGATATTTTTGGCAGACACAGGGCATCCTTCCAATCATACCACACAGGCAACTGCCAAATCCTCCTGTATTTTAATCACATTTATTTCTGCCTTCTTCTTCCCTTTCTGTGTTCTCCAGCCCCATGAGGCATGGGCTCTGCTTACACTCCACACTCCCGAGGGAGAGCAAGAACAGGTGGTTCCCAAAGATGCACAGCTGCTGAGCCCTGGTAGTCTTGCATGCAATTTTTCTGGGTCCAAGCGTGAGCAGAGTTGTGCTTGTTTGTATGTCTTCACATACACCTTCTTTTGTCTGATCTCCCTAATTAGAATTGAAGGGAGATTAACAGAGATGTTAGATGCAGTGGATTAGTCTGTGGTAGACCTGACTTCTTGCCAGAGCACTTTATTCTCTCTCGAGCTAGATTGTGAATTTCTAAAGGGCCATGTGTCTCCATTCATTTCTTAGAATCTCAACCTCAAAACCCTATTCTTTTCTCATTCATGAAAACAAGTAGGACAGGTTTCTAAAACAATAGATACCTAATAAGTCATTTCTATCTGGTTAATCAAGCTTCTCATGTATCCAGATTTGTCAAAACCTGATAAATACTCTCCGTAGGAATTGCTTTATTAATTCTTTGCTCTTGCTTACAAAATGGCTTTGCCCTGAAGTTTGGCAAACAATACCTGTTTGTTTGAAAGATGCTTTCTTTACCTTGAGAAAGGCCTTTGGATAGTATCCCTTCTCTTATTTTTGATGTTAATCTAGAGACCTAAATTTTTACCCACTCTAACCTTATGATCAAAGATGTATTTGTGTGTTTAGTGGCCTTTAACACTGAATTGAAGAGTGGATACATCAGTGATTTCCTTGGTTCTCTTGAAATGGTACAAAAGAGATCACACACGGTGGGTCCATGTTCTCTGGGATGATGTAACAAGATTGATTGAAGTTTATGTAACAGGTGCTTTTATCTTTTCTCATCCTGGCTGCTATCGTATGACTTTTTTATTTCCCCCTCCAAAGTCTTACCAAATGTATTAGAAACTTCTTAAAATGGGTTCAAACATCTGCCTTTGAGCAGTAGGTGACACCCACTGTTCTGCACACCTTCCTTTTGGTGACGCCATTCAGCTAGCTCCAAGGATGCCTCCTCACGGCACTATGACTGGTGCTGACTCCCCTCCTCTTGCCTCTTCGTTTGGGAGCTTCTG
>NW_022311171.1:0-8864 GCF_002776525.5 Piliocolobus tephrosceles
CAGTTTCTCAGAATACTTCTTTCTAGTTTTTACCTGAGGATATTTCCTTGTTTAGAATAAGCCTCAGTGGGCTTCGAAATATCCCTTTGCAGATTCCATGAAAACCATGTTAGTAAACTGCTCCATGAAAGGAAAAGTGTAACTCAGTGAGATGAATCCACACAACAAAAGAAATAACTCAGAAAGCTTCTTTCTAGTTTTTATCTGAGGATATTTCCTTTGTCCCCATAGGCTTCACATTACAATAGAAAATAACCCTTCTCAGATTCCCCAAAAACAGTGCTACAAAACTGATCCATGAAAATAATCATGTAACTCTCTGAGATGAATTAACACATTGCAAAGTGGTTTCTCAGAAAGCTTCTATCTTGTTTTTATATGAGGATATTTCCTTTTTCACCCTAAGCTTCAATGTGCTCCACATATCAAATTGCAGATTCCAAGGAAATAGTGCTAGCAAACAGCTCAATGAAAATAACTGTGTAACGCTGTGGATTGAATTCACACATCACTAAGCAGTTTCTCAGAAAGATTCTTTGTAGTTTTTATCTGAGGATATTTCCTTTGTCACCATAGGCTTCAATGCCATCTAAAGTATCCCTTCTCAGTTTCCCCTAATCAGTACTACCAAACTGTGCCATCAAAATAAAGTGTACTCTGTGAGGTGAATTCGCACATCACTAAACATTTTCACAGAAAGCTTCTTTTTGTTTTTTGTCTGAGGATATTTTGTTTGTCAACAAAGACTTCAATGCACTCTGAAATATCTTACTGCAGATTCCACAAAAACATTGTTAGCAAACTGCTCCACAAAAGGAGTGGTGCAACCCTGTGAGATGAATTCACACATCACAAAGCAGTTTCTCGGAAAGCTTCCTTCTAGTTTTTATCTGCATATATTTTCCTTTTCACCACAGGTCTCAACTTGTTCCCAATTATCACTTTGTAGATCCAACAAAAACAGTGTTAGCAAACTGCTCCATGAAAAGAAACGTGTTACTCTGAGAGATGAAAACAACACCACAAAGACGTTTCTCAGAAAGCTTCTTGCTAGTTTTTATCTGATTATATTTCCATATGTCATGCATTAGCTTCAATGTGATTCAAAATATCCCTTCTCTGATCCCCATAAACAGTGCTACCAAACTGCTGCATGAAAAGAATGGTGTAACTCTGTACGATGAATTCACACAACAGAAAGATGTTTCTCAGACCACTTCTTTCTGGATTTTATCTGAGGATATTTCCTTTTTCTCCATATTCCTCAATGGTCTCTGGGATATCTCATTGCAGATTCCACGAAAAATGTGTTAGCAAACTTCTCAATGAATAGAACGGGGTAGCACAGTGAGATTATTTTACACCTCACAAAACAATTTCACAGCAAGCTTCATTTTGATTTTTCTCTGAGGATATTTCCTCTTTTACCATAGGCATCAATGTGCTCCCCAATATCCCTCTGCAGATTCCTTGAAAACAATGTGAGCAAACGGTTCCAAAAAGGAAATGTGTAACTCTGTGACATTAATTCACACATCACAAAGAAGTTTCTCAGAAAGCTTCTTTCTAGTTTTTATCTGAGGATGTTTCCCTTGTCACCATAGGCTTCAATGCAATTCAAAATATGCCTTCTCACATTCCCTAAAAACAGTGCTACAAAACTGCTCCATGAAAAGAGGGTTGTAACTCTATGGGATGAATTCACACATCACAAAGCAGTTTCTCAGACAGCTTCTTTCTAGTTTTTCTCTGAGGATATTTCCTTTTTCAACATAGGCCTCAACTCGCTTCCAAATATCCATCTCTTTGTTCCACGAAAACAGTGTTAGCAAACTGATCCTAGAAAAGAAAGGTGTTACTCTAAGAGATGAATATATACATCACAAAGAAGTTTCTCAGAAAGTTTTTTCTAGTTTTATCTGTGGATATTTCCTTTGTCACAATAGGCTTCAATGCGATACAAAATATTCCTTTTCAGATTCCCCAAAAACAGTGCTACTAAACTGTTCCATGAAAATAATGGTGTAACACTGAGAGATGAATTCACACATAACAAAGCGGTTTCTCAGTAAGCTTCCTTCTAGTTTTTATCTGAGGATATTACCTTTTTCACCATATTCCTCAATGAGCTCCAAAATATCCCTTTGTAGATTCCAGAAATAAAGAGTTAGCAAACTTCTCAATGAAAAGAACGGTGTAACTCTATGAGATGAATTGACACATCACAAAACAGTTTCACAGAATGATTCTTTTTGTTTTTTATCTGAAGATATTCCCTTTGTCACAATAGACTTCAATGTGCTCCCAAATATCCTATTGCAAATTCCAAGAAAACAGTGTTAGAAAACTGCTCAATGAAAATAACAGTGTAACCCTGTGAGAGGAATTCACACATTGCAAAACACTTTCTCAGAATTCTTCTTTCTCTTTTTTGTCTGAGGATCTTTCCTTTTTCACTATAATCCCCAATGAGCTCCCATATATCCCTTTGAAGATTCCACGATAACAGTGTTATCAAACTGCTCAATGAAAAGAATGGTGCAACTCTGTGTGATGTATTCACACATCACATAGCGGTTTCTGAGATAGCTTCTTTATAGTTTTTATGTGAGGATACTTCGTTTTTCAAGATCGTCCTCAATGTGCTCTCCAATATCCCTTTGCACATTCCACAAAAACAGTGTTAGCAAACTGCTCCATGAAAAGAAAGCTTTAACTCTGTGAGATGAATTCATACATCATGAAGAACTTCCTCAGAAAGCTTCTTTCTAGTTTTCTTCTGAAGGTATTTCCTTTGTCAACACAGGCTTCAATGCATTCCAAAATATGCCTTCTCAGATTCGCCAAAAACAGTGCTACCAAATGATCCATTGAAAGACTCATGTAACTCTGTGAGATGAATTAACACATCACAAAGTGGTTTCTCAGAATGCTTCTCTTTTTTATCTTAGGATATTACCATCCAAACTATCCCTCCTCAGATTCCCCAAAAAGAGTGATACCAAGCTGCTCCATGAAAGCAATGATGTAACTTTGTGAGAGGAATTCACACATCACCAAGTTGTTTCTCAGAGAGCTTCTCTCTAGTTTTTATCTGACGTTATTACCTTTGACATCCTAGGCTTCAATGCACTCCCAATTACCCTATTACAGATTCTATGAAACCATTTTTAACAGACTGCTGAATGAAAGCAACCATGTAACTGTGTGAGATGAATTCACACATCAAAAAGCAGTGTCTTAGAAACCTTCTTTCTAGTTTTTATCTGAGGGTATGAAATTTTTCACCATAGCCCTCAATGTGCTCCCAATTATCCCTTTGCAAATTCCACGAAAACAGTGTTATAAAACTGCTCTATGAAAAAGAGTGGTGTAACTCTGTGAAATGAATTCACACATCGCAAAGAACTTTCTGAGAAAGCTTCTTTCTAGTTTTTCTCCAAGGATATTTCCTTTGTCACCACAGCTTTCAATGTGATCCAAAATGTCCCTTCTCAGATTCCACAAAAACAGTGCTAGCAAACTGATCCATGAAAAGAATCATGTAACTCTGAGATATAAATTAACACATTAGAAATCAGTTTATCTGAAAACTTCATTCTCGTATTTATGTGAGGATATTTCCTTTTTCACTACAGTTCTCATTCCACTCCCCAATGTACCTTTGCAGATTTCAGGAAAACAGTGTTAGAAAACTGCTCCATGAAAAGAAAGGTGTAACTCTGTGATATAAATTCACACATCACAGGGAACTTTCTCAGAAAGCTTCTTTCCTGTTCTTATCTGAGGTTATTTCCTTTGTCACGATAGCCTTCAATGCCATTCAAAATATCCCTCTCAGAATCCCCAAAAGCAGTGCTACCAAACTGCTCCATGAAAACAGTGGATCAGATTGGTACTCTGTGAGTACAAAGCTGTTTCTCAAAAAGGTGTCTTCTATTTGTTATTGGAGGATATTTCCTTTTTCACCATATTCCTCAATGCCCTCCCAAATATCCCATTGAAGATTAAACGAAAAAACTGTTAGTAAACTTCTCAATGAAAAGAACGGTGTAACTCTGTGAGATGAATTCACACATCACAAAGCAGTTTCTCAGAAAGCTTCTTTCTAGTATTTATCTGAGGATGTTTCCTTTTTCCCTATAGGTCTCAATGAGCTCCCAAATATCCCATTGCAGATTCCATGAAAACCGTGTAATCAAACTGATCAATGAAAAGAATGGTGTAATTCTCTGAGATGAAATGACACTTCACAAAAAACTTTCTCAGAAAGCTTCTTTCTACTTTTTATCTGTGGATTTTTCCTTTGTCACCTTAGTCTTCAGTGCGATACAAAATATACCTTCTCGGATTCCCCAAAAACAATTCTACCAATTTGATCCATGAAAAGAATCATGTAACTCTGTGAGATGAATTAACACAGCACAAAGTGGTTTCTCGGGAAGCTTCTTTCTAGTTTTTTTCTAAGGATACTTCCTTTGTCACCATAAGCTTCAATACGCTCCGAAATATCCCATTGCAGATTCCAAGAAAACAGTGGTAGAAAACTAATCAATGAAAAGAACAGTTAACTCTGTGAGATGAATTCACACATCACAAATGAATTTCTCAGAAAGCATACTTTTGGTTTTACATGAGGATATTTCCTTTGTCACCATAGGCTTCAATGTGCTCCCAAATACAATATTGCAAATTCCACGAAAACAGTGTTATCAAACTTCTCAATGGAAAGAATGGTGTTTCTCTGTGAGAAGAATTCAAAAGTCACAAAACAGTTTCTCAGAAACCTTCTTTCTACTTTTTATATGAGGATATTTCCCTTTTCACTGTACGCCTCAATGTGCTCCCAAATATTCCTTGGCAGATTCCACGAAAACAGTCTTAGGAAACTCCTCCATGAAAAGAAAAGTGTAACCCTTTGAGGTGAATTCACACATCACAAAGAACTCTTTCAGAAAGCTTCTTCCTAGTTTTTATGTGAGGATATTTCCTTTGTCACCACAGGCTTCAATGAGATCCAAAGTATCCTTTCTCAGATTCCCCCAAAACAGTGATACCAAACTGATTTATGAGAAGAATCATGTAACTCTGAGAGATGAATTAACACATTACAAAGCAGTTTCTCAGAAAACTACTTTCTCATTATATCTGTGGATACTTCCTTTTCACTATAGGCCTCAATGCACTCCCAAATATCACATTACAGATGCCACGAAACCAGTGTTAGCAAACTGCTCCATGGAAAGAAAAGTGTAACTGAGTGAGATGAATTCACACATGACAAAGTAGTTTCTCAGAAAGCTTCTCTCTAGTTGTTATCTAAGAATATTTCCTTTTTCACTATAGGCCGCAATGTGCTCCATATTATAACATTGCAGATTTCATGAAACAGTGTTAGGGAACTGCTTCATGAAAAGAAAGGGGTTACTCTGTGAGATGAATTCACACATCACAAGGAACTTTCTCATTAAGCTTCTTTCTTGTTTTTAACTGAGGGTATTTCCTTTTCCACCATCGACTTCCATGTCCTTCCAAATATCCCTTCTCAGACACCACATAAACAGTGATGCCAAACTGCTCTCTCAACAGAAAGCTTTACATCTATGAGATGAATGATAACATCACAAAGTAGTTTTCGTGAACTTTCTCTCCTGTTTTTACCTGAAGATATTTTGTCTTTCAACATTGGCCTCTATTTGATTCCAAATATGCCTTGCATATTCCACAAAAACATTGCTAACAAACTGCTCAATGAAAAGAAAGATTTAACTCGGTGAGATGAATTCTCCCATCACAAAACAGTCTCTCAGAAAGCTTCATTCTAGTTTTATCTGAGGGTATTTCCTTTTTCATCATAGGCTCCTCTGCACTCCGAATATACCCTTGTACATAACACAAAACCAGGGTTACCAAACTGCTCAATGAAAAGAATGGTTTACCTCTGAGAGAAGAATTCACCCAGTACAAATAAATCTCTCAGAAAACTCCTTTCTAGTTTTTGTCTTTGCATACTTACTTTTCCACCATCAGACTCAATGCACTCTCAACTATCACTTCACAGACACCACAAAAACAGTGAAGAAAAACTGCTCAATCAAGAAAATGATTTATCTCTATGAGATGAATCCACACCTCACAAAACAGTTTCTCAAATCCTTCTCTCCAGTTTTTATCTGAAGATGTTTCCTTTTCCATGATAGGCTTCTATGAGCTCCAGAAAATCCCTTTGGAGATTCCCCAGAAAGAGTGCTACCAAACTGCTCAATGAATACAAATGTGTAACACTGTGAGATGAATTCACCCATCACAAAGCACTTTCTCTAAAGCTTTTTTCTAGATTTTATCTGAGGATATTTCCTTTTTCACCATAGGTCTCAAAGTGCTCCAAATTATCCCTTTGCAGATTCCACAAAAACAGTGTTAGCTAACTGCTCCATGAAAAGAAAGGTGTATCTCAGTGAGATGAATTCACGTATCACAAAGAGCTTTCTCAGAAGGTTTCTTTCTAGTTTTTATATGAGGATATTTCCTTTGTCACCATAGGTTTCAATGTGATCCAAAATATCCCTTCTCAGGTGTACCAAAAACAGTGCTACCAATCTGCTCCATGAAAGCAATCATGTGACTTTGTGAGATGAATTAACACATCAGAATGTAGATTCTCAGAAAGCTTCTTTCTAGTTTTTATATGAGGATATTTACTATGTCACCCTAAGCTTCAGTGCACTCAGAAATATCAGATTTCAGATTCCAAGAAAACAGTGTAAGTATGCTGCTCAATGCAAAGAACAGTGTAACTCTGTGAGATTAATTCACACATCACAAAGCAATTTCTCAGAAACCTTGTTTCTAGTTTTTGTCTGAGGATATTTACTTGTTCACCATATTCCTCAATGCACTCCTGAATATACCATTGCAGATTAAATGAAAATACTGTTAGCAAACTTCTCAATGAAAAGTAGGGTGTTACTCGGTGAGATGAATTCACACATCACAAAGCAGTTTCACAGAAAATTCTTTTTGCTTTTTATCTGAGGATATTTCCTTTGTCACCATAGGCTTCAATGCCCTCTAAAATACCCTATTGCAGATACCACAAAATCAGTGTTATCAAACGGTTAAATGAAAAGAATGGTAAAACTTTGTAAGATGAATTCACACATCACAAAGCTGTTTCTCAGAAAGCTTCCTTCTATTTTTCATCTGAGGATATTTCCTTTTTCAGTATAGGCCTCAAAGCACTCCAGGATATTCCATTGCATACTATGTGAAAACAGTGTTAACAAACTGCTCCATAAAGAGTAAGGTGTAACTTTCTGAGATGTATTCACACATCACAAAGAACTTTCTCGGAGAGATTCTTTCAAGTTTTAATTTGAGGATATTTCCTTTCTCACCATATGCTTCAATGCAATTCAAAATATCGCTTCTCAGATTCCCCAAAAACACTGTTACCTAACTGATCCATGAAAAGGATTGTGTAGCTCTTTGAGATGAAGTAAACATCACAAAGTGGTTTCTCAGAAAGCTTCTTTCTAGTTTTCATATGAGCATATTTCCTACGTCACCATAAGTTTCAATGCACTCCAAAATATCCCATTGCAGATTCCAAGAAAACAGTGTTAGTAAACTGCTAGTTCAACCATTATGGAAAACAGTATGGCAATTACTCAAAGATCTAGAACTAGATGTACCATATGACCCAGCCATCCCACTGCTGGGTATATACCCAAAGGATTATAAATTATTCTACTACAAAGACACATGCACACGTATGTTTATTGCGGCACTAGTCACAATAGCAAAGACTTGGAATCAACCCAAATGTCCATCAGTGACAGACTGGATTAAGAAAATGTGGCACATATACACCATGGAATACTATGCAGCCATAAAAAAGGATGAGTTTGCGTCCTTCGTAGGGACATGGATGCAGCTGGAAACCATCATTCTTAGCAAACTATCACAAGAAGAGAAAACCAAACACCGCATGTTCTCACTCATAGGTGGGAACTGAACAATGAGCTCACTTGGACTCGGGAAGGGGAACATCACACAATGGGGTCTGTCATGGGGAGGGGGGAGGGGGGAGGGATTGCATTGGGGAGTTATACCTGATATAAATGATGAATTAATGCGTTTTGACGAGTTGATGGGTGCATCACACAAACATGGCAATGTATACATATGTAACAAACCTGCATGTTATGCAGATGTACCCTAGAACTTAAAGTATAATAAAAAAAATAAATAAAATAAAATAAAAAAAACACTTCTTGTCCAGTACTTAAAAACACTTCTTTAATTATTGCAGGTATCTCCAGTGATCACTTTTTCCTTGTTTACCCTTTAGCAATTTGTGAAAGCATTTTTTTTCCATTTTCAAATGTTGTTGATGACACTCTTGTTAGTAACACTGTTAATCTTTCACTCTATGGTCCAATAGATTTTCTTTGCAAAACAAAGGCCTGGTAATGACAGGAAAAGTGACATTTCTTACTAATATTTAATTATATTGTGTGTCCAATAATGCAATAAATCCTCCCTCTTTGAAAAAAAAAAATAAAGAAAACTACAGTGTAATACTGTGAGATGAATTCACACATCACAAAGCAGTTTCTCAGAAAACATCTTTCTAGTTTTTATCTGAGGATATTTCCTTTTTCACCATATTCCTCAATGCACTACTGAATATCCCATTGCAGATTAAACGAAAAAATTGTTAGCAAACTTTTCAATGAAAAGAATGGTAAAACTCAGTGAGCTGAATTCACACATTACAAAGCAGTTTCACAGAAAGCTTCTTCTTGGTTGTTTTCTGAGGATATTTCCATAGTCAGCAAAGGCTTCAATGCACTCCCAAA
>NW_022311172.1:0-1690 GCF_002776525.5 Piliocolobus tephrosceles
ACCATTATGTAATGGCCTTCTTTGTCTCTTTTGATCTTTGATGGTTTAAAGTCTGTTTTATCAGAGACTAGGATTGCAACCCCTGCTTTTTTTTGTTCTCCATTTGCTTGGTAGATCTTCCTCCATCCTTTTATTTTGAGCCTATGTATGTCTCTGCATGTGAGATGGGTCTCCTGAAGACAGCAGACTGATGGGTCTTGACTCTTTATCCAGTTTGCCAGTCTGTGTCTTTTAATTGGAGCATTTAGTCCATTTACATTTAAGGTTAATATTGTTATGTGTGATCTTGATCCTGCCATTATGATATTAACTGGTTATTTTGCTCATTAGTTGATGCAGTTTCTTCCTAGGCTCGATGGTCTTTACATTTTGGCATGTTTTTGCAGTGGCTGGTACCAGTTGTTCCTTTCCATGTTTAGGGCTTCCTTCAGGGTCTCTTGTAAGGCAGGCCTGGTGGTGACAAAATCTCTAAGCATTTGCTTATCTGTAAAGAATTTTATTTCTCCTTCACTTATGAAACTTAGTTTGGCTGGATATGAAATTCTGGGTTTAAAATTCTTTTCTTTAAGAACGTTGAATATTGGCCCCCACTCTCTTCTGGCTTGTAGAGTTTCTGCTGAGAGATCTGCTGTCAGTCTGATGGGCTTCCCTTTGTGGGTAACCCGACCTTTCTCTCTGGCTGCCCTTAAGATTTTTTCCTTCATTTCAACTTTGGTGAATCTGGCAATTATGTGTCTTGGAGTTGCTCTTCTGGAGGAGTATCTTTGTGGCGTCCTCTGTATTTCCTGAATTTGAATGTTGGCCTGGCCTGCTAGGTTGGGGAAGTTCTCCTGGATGATATCCTGTAGAGTGTTTTCCAATTTGGTTCCATTTTCCCCCTCACTTTCAGGCACCCCAATCAGACGTAGATTTGGTCTTTTGACATAATCCCATACTTCTTGCAGGCTTTGTTCATTTCTTTTTCTTCTTTTTTCTTTTGGTTTCTCTTCTCGCTTCATTTCATTCATTTGATCCTCAATCGCTGATACTCTTTCTTCCAGTTGATCGAGTCGGTTACTGAAGCTTGTGCATTTGTCACGTATTTCTCGTGACATGGTTTTCATCTCTGTCATTTCGTTTATGACCTTCTCTGCATTAATTAGTCTAGCTGTCAATTCTTCCACTTTTTTTTCAAGATTTTTAGTTTCTTTGCGCTGGGTACGTAATTCCTCCTTTAGCTCTGAGAGGTTTGATGGACTGAAGCCTTCTTCTCTCATCTCATCAAAATCATTCTCTGACCAGCTTTGATCCGTTGCTGGCGATGGGCTGTGCTCCTTTGCAGGAGGAGATGCGCTCTTATTTTTTGAATTTCCAGCTTTTCTGCCCTGCTTTTTCCCCATCTTTGTGGTTTTATCTGTCACTGGTCTTTGATGATGGTGACGTACTGATGGGGTTTTGATATAGGTGTCCTTCCTGTTTGATAGTTTTCCTTCTGACTGTCAGGACCCTCAGCTATAGGTCTGTTGGAGATTGCTTGAGGTCCACTCCAGACCCTGTTTGCCTGGGTATCAGCAGCAGAGGTTGCAGAAGATAGAATATTGCTGAACAGCGAGTGCACCTGAAAAACTGCTTTAAAGTTCATATGGAACCAAAAAAGAGCCCGTATTGCCAAGACAATCCTAAGTCAAAAGGACAAAGCCGGAGGCGTCAC
>NW_022311174.1:0-209 GCF_002776525.5 Piliocolobus tephrosceles
TGAAAAGAAACCTCTAATTCTGTTAGATGAATTCACAAATGACAGTGCGATTTCTCAGAAAGCTTCTTTCTAATTTTTATCTGAAGATATTTCCTTTATCACCGTAGACTTGAATGCACTCCAAAATATCCTATTGCAAATTACATGAAAACATTGTTAAGAAATTGTTCAATGAAAAGAATGGTATAAATCTGTGAGATGAACTCACA
>NW_022311174.1:219-1391 GCF_002776525.5 Piliocolobus tephrosceles
TTGCAGATTTCATTAAAACAGAGTTAAGAAATGGCTCCATGAAAAGAAAGGTGTAAATCTGTGAGATGAGGTCACACATCACAAAGAACATTCTCAGAAAGGCTCTTTATAGTTTTCACCTCTCCCGGCTAGTTTTTTGGATTTTTTAGGAGAGACCGGGTTTCACCGGGTTAGCCAGGATGGTTTTGATCTCCCGACCTTGTGATCTACCCGTCTCAGCCTCCCAAAGTGCTGGGATTACAGGCTTGAGCCACCGCACACGGCCAAGCTTCTCTTTTCGTTTAGCAGTATGATAACACTATTTTTGTTTAGTCTGCTAAGTGATATTCAGGAGCGCTTTGAGGCTTACAGTGAGAAAGGAAAAATCTTCACATAGAAACTGGAGAGAAGCTTTCTGAGGAGCTGCTTTGTGTCATACGCATTCCACTCACAGAATTCCACTCACAGAATGAAGTGTGCATTCCACTCACAGAATGACGTGTGCATTCCACTCACCTTTCTTCTCCTAGAGGATTCTGGAATCCCTTCTGGAGAAAAAGCTACCAAGAGACATTCGGGAGTACACGGATGGCTATGGTAAAAAAGGAAATATCCTCAGACAAAAACTGGAAAGAAGATTTCTGTGAAACTACTTTGTGTTAGATATATTTATTCATCTCGCATAGTTAAAACTTTTCTTATATTACGCAGTTTGGAAACTCTGTCATGCACGGATCTGCGAAGGGATATTCGGGAGCACATTCAGGCCTACGGTGAAAGAGGAGATATCTTCAGATAAAAAGTGGAAAGTAGCTTTCTGAGAAACGACTTTGTGATGTATGCATTCCACTCAGGGAGTTATACCTCTTTTCTCACAAGGCAGTGTTTGAACACTGTTCCTGTGAAACAGAAAAAGTGATATTTCTGAGCGCATTGAGGACTATGGCAAATAGTGAAATATAATGAAATAAAATCGAGGAAGAAGCATTCCAAGAACCTGCTCTCTGATATGTGCATACACTTCACAGAGTTAATGCTTTCTCTATGTTGCCCAGTTTAGAAACTCTCTCTTTGAAGAATTTGTGAATGGATATTTAGTGATGCCCGGAGGTTTGTGGTGAGCAAGGATACGACTTCCGATGAAACCTGCAGAGAAACTTTCTGAGCAACTGCTTTGCCATGTGTGTATTCGT
>NW_022311175.1:0-1463 GCF_002776525.5 Piliocolobus tephrosceles
AAAAAAAAACTACGTATACAAGCACAAATCAACCAGAAGTAAATACTGAGCAAACTAATATAACGAATAAAGATTTGGTATTAAATATGAGCAACAAAAAAGAAAATATGTTCGATAATGATATTAATAAACTAGTTGAGTATCTGAAAAAAAAATTTATAGAAGAAGTTAGTGAGTATTATCATAATATCAATAATCTGGGTCATCTATATTTTTCACATGTTAATAGCAACATTTTAAATTATTATATGGTTTACTCTGTACTATTTTTTAATTATACTAAAAAAAAGTATCTACACTTTAAAACTAATATTCAAGCAGAATTTTTTACATGTCAAAATGATAAACAACAAACAAATTGTGTTAAAACATTCACTAAGCAATTTGATCTTATGTCCGATAAAGACCGAGAAGATAAGCATTATAACACCTTACGTAAGCTATCGGATATATATACAGAAAATTATGATATCAGTGACACAAATTTCAAATCAGGTTACGTCGCACACTTTATATATTATAAAAATTGGAATGACACCGACAAAAATGTTGAGTTCGAACTAAAATCTTTTATATGTGCAGGTAAAATCGATAATCAAATATGGGAAATGGAATACCCGCTTCTAATTGATTTAGATCCGTATTACAGATTGTGTAAAAATCTTGAACTTATGCAAATTCCCATAAAAAATGTTAAATCTTCCACACAGTGTATGAATAAATTTTCAAAAGAATATGTACAAAGTTCATTTAAAGCAATAGTTAATTTTCTCAAATCTAAATATTTCCTATTTAATAATTATTATCTAAGAAATTTTTTTGCATTACCCATTTTTGAAGATTTTTATATTAAATTAAAAATAATAAAACATAAGTGTACAGATGTATTTTACCATATCTACAACTATTTAAAAAATTACGGAAAACATAAAAAAGTTGAAGAATTTTTAAACACCTGTATAGGATCGAATTGTGATTTAGTAAACAAATACAACGAAACGAATGTTTCAAAAACAACTAATGGACAAGAAGAAAACCTAAATAATAAAAACACAACTCATGTAAATTTAATGCAAAAACATAAACCAAGTGAACTAAATGAAGATGATAAAAATTGTAAATAAACTTTTATTAAATGAACATCCTTATTTATAGAAGATCACACCCAATTAAAACCCAACTATAACAAAAGTACCATTATAATAGAATTCTCTTATACAATTTTTAATTTTATGTATAGTTTATTTTCATATATGCGTTCAATTTTTAAATTTTAATAATTATTTTTAAGTTATTTTTAAAAATACAATTATAGTTTGTCCCCTTATTGGTGCATACATATAATATTATAAATATATATACATCTTTATTATAATCGAATGCAATTAATAATACATAGTTTATTAAATTCATAACAGAATTTAATATTGGTATTTATCATTTTTATTTGTTCTATTTATTCT
>NW_022311176.1:0-2593 GCF_002776525.5 Piliocolobus tephrosceles
TTCAAGCGATTCTGCTGCCTCAGCCTCCCGAGTAGCTGGGATTATAGACACCTGCAACCACACCCGCCTTTGTGTGTGTGTGTGTGTGTGTATTTTTAGTAGAGATGGGGGTTTCATCATGTTGGCCAGGCTGGTCTCGAACTCCTGACCTCAAGTGATCCACCTTCCTCAACCTCCCAATGTGCTGGGATTACAGATGTGATCCACAGCGCCCAACTCAGGCACTTATTCTGCCCAAGCCAATTTTGTAGGGACTACTTCTGTTTGGGCTCAGACTGACTTTATAAGGGTACAACCTTGCTTCATGTCTGTTTTGTGTGACTTGTATGTCCTGCACTGAGGCCTCTGTATTGCCACTGAGGCACAAGAGGCCATTGGACTGGCTCAGCACCCTTGTCTACACAACTCAGAAGTGTGAGGGATGTAATGCTCCATGGGGAGACTGACCAACAGAGACTATTGCTGGCAGATCATTTCTTCTCCTCCTCTTCCCCAATATTTACTTTACTCAGTTATAGTAGTAAATACAGTCTTGAAGCAAATGGTCCCTAGAAATCAAGCAATCAATTGTGCTTGATACCAAGCAATGGCCAACTCAGGATCATATTTTCCTATTAACACTTTTTTCCTCTGATTCACCTTTTCTTTCCCCTTACTTCTACAACACTGGGATTACACTACCAAATAGTAGTAGCAACACATAAGATTTTGCCTCAGGCTATGCTTTTTTTAATGTCCCCTCTAATAAATCTCATGTTGAATGATTATCCCCAATGTTAGAGGTGGGGCCTGGTGGGAGGTGATCAGGTCATAGGGCAGATCCTGTATCACTTGGTGCTGTCCTTGTGATAGTGAGTTACCGTGAGATATGGTTATTTAAAAGTGTGTGGCCCTTCCCCTCCACTCTCTTGCTCCTACTTTTGCCATGTGACATGCCTGCTCCTGCTTGACCTTCCACCATGAGTAAAAGCTCCCAAAGGCCTCCCTAGATGCCAAGCAGATGCCAGTGCCATGCTTGTACACCCTGCAGAACCAGGAGCCAATTAAAGCTCTTTTCTTTAAAAAGTACCCAGTCTTAGGTATTCCTTTAGAGCAATGTAAGAATGGCCTAACGCACTAGATTAAGACAGAGTCCATTTGCATACACTTCAAAAACACTAAAAAGGGAGATATTAAAGATGCTGATTAGATACAGCTGGGAGGTGACTTTTCTGTGGAAAAGAACCAAAATATTGAGTAAACCTGCACACTCTGAACAGATCTTTTGAGACAAAACACTGAAATTCAATAGAGAGGTGACAGAAGACACCCTGGTTGAAGAGGGATGAAGCGGGGCTGCCTGCTTGGTATTACGAGATACCAGGACTGGCCCCCAGACTGGTGCCAGTTCCAAGGAAGGGTTGAGGGAAGAAACCCCAGGACACCATATTCTCACTGTGGATCTCTGAGATCCTCGCTACAGGAATTCCCTCAGATTCCTGCAGACCTTTGGACTGGCAGAGGGAGCTGCCTGGAGATAATACAGACACATTGCTTGAACCCTAGTAGAGCCCAAAAGTCTTCAGTGTGCTAGGCAGTGACAGCAAAAGCTGACTCTGAGCTGCCCCTCCCCCAACCCCACCCTAGAGCTTTGCATCCTGCCCTAAGTTGCTACAGGTCCTGTTGTCTGCCAGGCTTGGAGAGAACAGGGCCAGGGAATGCTCACATGCCCAAGACAGGTCCCACTGCCATTGCCATGGGGCTGAGGTACAGCCAAAGCATGAAATCCCACACCTAATGAACCCTCCTAAGACTGCCGGTCTGGCCATTCCCACAGAGGGGGGGCCCACAACATAGCCTCCACTGTCCTGCCTAGGTGGTTTTGTTGATGGCCTGGGTACAGTTCATCCCCGTCACAGGTGGTCCTTGACCTTGAGGGGCCAGTGAACAAATCCTCTGGCCTTGTCCCAGTTTCCCAGGACTTGAGCATACTACCCAGGTGGATGAAAGTGAGATTCATGGCCTGATCTCTAGCAGGGGAAGAGCCCTCACTGTCAGAATAAGAGAAGAACACAGCTCGGGTTCATGTAATGGCATGGGAACACCCTTCAGGAGATCAGGTCAGGAAGGGTGTGGCCTGATAGCCATGGTTTCTGCCTCAGGGAGTATCATGAATGCCTGGAATGGTTTGGCAATCTGAGTACAGATTGCTTGGGACTAGACTAGTCAGCTGGGCCTGTTGTCAGCGTTGAATGCTGGAGGGAGACCTCCCAAGTCAAGGGTGCAGCAGCTGGGTGGGGTACCATGGCTGCCTGCTGGGCTGATAACCTCTGGCATCCTTCTTAGGCTGAGCGTACTCTGTGGCACAGGAGAGGCGCTGCCACCCCTCACTGGAGGGTTGTCCCAGTAGCCTGAGAGCAGCCCCTAGACCCCTGCGAAAGTATTTACAACTTCCTTGGAGAGCCTGGCTGTGGGTTTGCCTAACCCAGCCCTGCCCAGCTTTGCCCCCTCCAGCCACCTTGATGGCAGAGTGTGGAGCAGGACCCCTGGGAGCCCCATACCCTGCCCATTTCCAGGAACACCCTAGTACTTCCCCCATCAACAAAGGCCAAGT
>NW_022311180.1:0-1073 GCF_002776525.5 Piliocolobus tephrosceles
TAAAACTAATTACAATTTACTGTCCAAGCCTTCTCTTTGAAGTTGCAAGCCTTCCATAGACTCCAGAATTTCAAAATAGTTACATCATACTCTGTCAGTGCAATTTTTTTCTAGATAGGGAAATTAATAGGGCTTCCTATTCCACCATCTTCCCAGAATCCCCTTTAGGATTTTTGGATTTTTCCTTCTGCGTGATATTTTCATAGTCAATAGACTTTGTACTTTTTGTTAATTTTCTCTCAAATGATATAAATCTAGCATTTATCCAGTCATACTGTCATGCTTGTCTGTTAGCCAACAGTTCACAGTTTTTAACTTGCTGGATAGGTTAGCACAATCTAGAATCATGAGACACACATTTTGCTTGTTTCTTTTTTATGCAGTTCAAACCCAGTACTTTAACTTTCATGATCTAACCCAGAGTGAAAAAGTCCCTATGTCTTATCTGTCTCCTTTATTTCCAGTTCTCAGTAGAAAGAAAATGTTTATAATAAATGAGAGACAAAAATTATTTTGGATGCCCCAAAATTTAACAAGAAAAATTTATTTAACAAATGGTAGCATCATTTAATAGCTCACTTAGCTATGAATGAGTAGTCACTACCACATAAACATTACATGTAATTGCTTGTCATTCCCAAAATCCTCTGAGGTTTAACAGCGAGCTGGATCCTGTATATTGACAAACATAGCTGAATGCTTGCCTTTTTTTTTTTTTTTTTACGTTTTCATCAATAATTTTCAGTTGAACCCTATGATTACATGCTTGCCAGTTGTCCCCCAAAATAAGTGGTCTATAGCCTTGTTACTAATTCTTTACAATGACACTTATCGACTGGACATACTTCTACATTTCAATTTCAAGATCGCTAAGTGGAATTTTAAACATAACTGTTTTTCATTTTCAGTAATGATACAGAACAGATGTTCACCATCCAAAGTATGGCAGGTTTTCATATTTTTAATACTAACTTATTTTAGCCACGTGTATATATATGCATAGGTAAGAGTCATTAAACTTTATTGACATACAAAAATAGGAAAAATGCACAAAAGTAAAGGTACAGCTCCAC
>NW_022311182.1:0-17576 GCF_002776525.5 Piliocolobus tephrosceles
CTGATGGACATTTGGGTTGATTCCAAGTCTTTGCTATTGTGAATAGTGCCGCAATAAACATACGTGTGCATGTGTCTTTGTAGTAGCATAATTTATAATCCTTTGGGTATATACCCAGTAGTGGGATGGCTGGGTCATATGGTACATCTAGTTCTAGATCCTTGAGGAATCGCCATACTGTTTTCCATAATGGTTGAACTAGTTTACAATCCCACCAACAGTGTAAAAGTGTTCCTATTTCTCCACATCCTCTCCAACACCTATTGTTTCCTGATTTTTTAATGATTGCCATTCTAACTGGTGTGAGATGGTATCTCATTGTGGTTTTGATTTGCATTTCTCTGATGGCCAGTGATGATGAGCATTTTTTCATGTGTCTGTTGGCTGTATGAATGTCTTCTTTTGAGAAATGTCTGTTCATATCCTTTCCCCACTTTTGGATGGGGTTGTTTTTTTCTTCTATATTTGTTTGAGTTCTTTGTAGATTTTGGAAATGAGCCCTTTGTCAGATGAGTAGATTGCAAAAATTTTCTCCCATTCTGTAGGTTGCCTGTTAACTCTGATGGTAGTTTCTTTTGCTGTGCAGAAGCTCTTTAGTTTAATGAGATCCCATTTGTCAATTTTGGCTTTTGCTGCCGTTGCTTTTGGTGTTTTAGACATGAAGTCCTTGCCCATGCCTATGTCCTGAATGGTACTACCTAGATTTTCTTCTAGGGTTTTTATGGTATTAGGTCTAACATTTAAGTCTCTAATCCATCTTGAATTAATCTTCGTATAAGGAGTAAGGAAAGGATCCAGTTTCAGCTTTCTACTTATGGCTAGCCAATTTTCCCAGCACCATTTATTAAATAGGGAATCCTTTCCCCATTTCTTGTTTTTCTCAGGTTTGTCAAATATCAGATGGTTGTAGATGTGTGGCATTATTTCTGAAGGCTCCGTTCTGTTCCATTGGTCTATATCTCTGTTTTGGTACCAGTACCATGCTGTTTTGGTTACTGTAGCCTTGTAGTATAGTTTGAAGTCAGGTAGCGTGACGCCTCCGGCTTTGTCCTTTTGACTTAGGATTGTCTTGGCAATACGGGCTCTTTTTTGGTTCCATATGAACTTTAAAGCAGTTTTTTCCAGTTCGGTGAAGAAACTCATTGGTAGCTTGATGGGGATGGCATTGAATCTATAAATTACCTTGGGCAGTATGGCCATTTTCACAATATTGATTCTGCCTATCCATGAGCATGGTATGTTCTTCCATTTGTTTGTGTCCTCTTTGATTTCACTGAGCAGTGGTTTGTAGTTCTCCTTGAAGAGGTCCTTTACATCCCTTGTAAGTTGGATTCCTAGGTATTTTATTCTCTTTGAAGCAATTGTGAATGGAAGTTCATTCCTGATTTGGCTCTCTGCTTGTCTGTTACTGGTGTATAAGAATGCTTGTGATTTTTGCACATTAATTTTGTATCCTGAGACTTTGCTGAAGTTGCTTATCAGCTTAAGAAGATTTTGGGCTGAGACGATGGGGTTTTCTAAATACACAATCATGTCATCTGCAAACAGGGACAATTTGACTTCCTCTTTTCCTAACTGAATACCCTTGATTTCTTTCTCTTGCCTGATTGCCCTAGCCAGAACTTCCAACACTATGTTGAATAGGAGTGGTGAGAGAGGGCATCCCTGTCTTGTGCCAGTTTTCAAAGGGAACTTTTCCAGTTTTTGCCCATTCAGTATGATATTAGCTGTGGGTTTGTCATAAATAGCTCTTATTATTTTGAGGTACGTTCCATCAATACCGAATTTGTTGAGCGTTTTTAGCATGAAGGGCTGTTGAATTTTGTCAAAAGCCTTTTCTGCATCTATTGAGATAATCATGTGGTTCTTGTCGTTGGTTCTGTTGATATGCTGGATTACGTTGATTGATTTGCGAATGTTGAACCAGCCTTGCATCCCAGGGATGAAGCCCACTTGATCATGGTGGATAAGCTTTTTGATGTGCTGCTGAATCCGGTTTGCCAGGATTTTATTGAGGATTTTTGCATCGATGTTCATCAGGGAGATTGGTCTAAAATTCTCTTTTTTTGTTGTGTCTCTGCCAGGCTTTGGTATCAGGATGATGCTGGCCTCATAAAATGAGTTAGGGAGGATTCCCTCTTTTTCTATTGATTGGAATAGTTTCAGAAGGAATGGTACCAGCTCCTCCTTGTACCTCTGGTAGAATTCAGCTGTGAATCCATCTGGTCCTGGGCTTTTTTTGGTGGGCAGGCTATTAATTGTTGCCTCAATTTCAGAGGCTGCTATTGGTCTATTCAGGGATTCAACTTCTTCCTGGTTTAGTCTTGGAAGAGTGTACGTGTCCAGGAAATTATCCATTTCTTCTAGATTTTCTAGTTGATTTGCGTAGACGTGTTTATAGTATTCTCTGATGGTAGTTTGTATTTCTGTGGGGTCGGTGGTGATATCCCCTTTATCATTTTTTATTGCGTCTATTTGATTCCTCTCTCTTTTCTTCTTTATTAGCCTTGCTAGCGGTCTGTCAATTTTGTTGATCTTTTCAAAAAACCAACTCCTGGATTCATTGATTTTTTTGGAGGGTTTTTTGTGTCTCTATCTCCTTCAGTTCTGCTCTGATCTTAGTTATTTCTTGCCTTCTGCTAGCTTTTGAATGTGTTTGCTCTTGCCTCTCTAGTTCTTTTAATTGTGATGTTAGAGTGTCAATTTTAGATCTTTCCTGCTTTCTCTTGTGGGCACTTAGTGCTATAAATTTCCCTCTACATACTGCTTTAAATGTGTCCCAGAGATTCTGGTATGTTGTATCTTTGTTCTCATTGGATTCAAAGAACATCTTTATTTCTGCTTTCATTTCGTTATGTACCCAGTAGTCATTCAGGAGCAGGTTGTTCAGTTTCCATGTAGTTGAGCGGTTTTGATTGAATTTCTTAGTCCTGAGTTCTAGTTTGATTGCACTGTGGTCAGAGAGACAGTTTGTTATAATTTCTGTTCTTTTACATTTGCTGAGGAGTGCTTTACTTCCAATTATGTGGTCAATTTTGGAATAAGTGTGATGTGGTGCTGAGAAGAATGTATATTCTGTTGACTTGGGGTGGAGAGTTCTATAGATGTCTATTAGGTCCGCTTGGTGCAGAGATGAGTTCAATTCCTGGATATCCATGTTAACTTTCTGTCTTGTTGATCTGTCTAATGTTGACAGTGGAGTGTTGAAGTCTCCCATTATTATTGTATGGGAGTCTAAGTCTCTTTGTAAGTCTCTAAGGACTTGCTTTATGAATCTGGGTGCTCCTGTATTAGGTGCATATATATTTAGGATAGTTAGCTCTTCCTGTTGGATTGATCCCTTTACCATTATGTAATGGCCTTCTTTGTCTCTTTTGATCTTTGATGGTTTAAAGTCTGTTTTATCAGAGACTAGGATTGCAACCCCTGCTTTTTTTTGTTCTCCATTTGCTTGGTAGATCTTCCTCCATCCCTTTATTTTGAGCCTATGTATGTCTCTGCATGTGAGATGGGTCTCCTGAAGACAGCAGACTGATGGGTCTTGACTCTTTATCCAGTTTGCCAGTCTGTGTCTTTTAATTGGAGCATTTAGTCCATTTACATTTAAGGTTAATATTGTTATGTGTGATCTTGATCCTGCCATTATGATATTAACTGGTTATTTTGCTCATTAGTTGATGCAGTTTCTTCCTAGGCTCGATGGTCTTTACATTTTGGCATGTTTTTGCAATGGCTGGTACCGGTTGTTCCTTTCCATGTTTAGGGCTTCCTTCAGGGTCTCTTGTAAGGCAGGCCTGGTGGTGACAAAATCTCTAAGCATTTGCTTATCTGTAAAGAATTTTATTTCTCCTTCACTGATGAAACTTAGTTTGGCTGGATATGAAATTCTGGGTTTAAAATTCTTTTCTTTAAGAACGTTGAATATTGGCCCCCACTCTCTTCTGGCTTGTAGAGTTTCTGCCGAGAGATCTGCTGTCAGTCTGATGGGCTTCCCTTTGTGGGTAACCCGACCTTTCTCTCTGGCTGCCCTTAAGATTTTTTTCCTTCATTTCAACTTTGGTGAATCTGGCAATTATGTGTCTTGGAGTTGCTCTTCTGGAGGAGTATCTTTGTGGTGTTCTCTGTATTTCTTGAATTTGAATGTTGGCCTGCCCTGCTAGGTTGGGGAAGTTCTCCTGGATGATATCCTGTAGAGTGTTTTCCAATTTGGTTCCATTTTCCCCCTCACTTTCAGGCACCCCAATCAGACGTAGATTTGGTCTTTTGACATAATCCCATACTTCTTGCAGGCTTTGTTCATTTCTTTTTCTTCTTTTTTCTTTTGGTTTCTCTTCTCGCTTCATTTCATTCATTTGATCCTCAATCGCTGATACTCTTTCTTCCAGTTGATCGAGTCGGTTACTGAAGCTTGTGCATTTGTCACGTATTTCTCGCGTCATGGTTTTCATCTCTGTCATTTCGTTTATGACCTTCTCTGCATTACTTAGTCTAGCTGTCAATTCTTCCACTTTTTTTTCAAGATTTTTAGTTTCTTTGCGCTGGGTACGTAATTCCTCCTTTAGCTCTGAGAGGTTTGATGGACTGAAGCCTTCTTCTCTCATCTCATCAAAATCATTCTCTGACCAGCTTTGATCCGTTGCTGGCGATGGGCTGTGCTCCTTTGCAGGAGGAGATGCGCTCTTATTTTTTGAATTTCCAGCTTTTCTGCCCTGCTTTTTCCCCATCTTTGTGGTTTTATCTGTCACTGGTCTTTGATGATGGTGACGTACTGATGGGGTTTTGATATAGGTGTCCTTCCTGTTTGATAGGTTTCCTTCTGACTGTCAGGACCCTCAGCTATAGGTCTGTTGGAGATTGCTTGAGGTCCACTCCAGACCCTGTTTGCCTGGGTATCAGCAGCAGAGGTTGCAGAAGATAGAATATTGCTGAACAGTGAGTGCACCTGTCTGATTCTTGCTTTGGAAGCTTCCTCTCAGGGGTGTACTCCACCCTGTGAGGTGTGGGGTGTCAGACTGCCCCTAGTGGGGGATGTCTCCCAGTTAGGCTACTCAGGGGTCAGTGACCCACTTGAGCAGGCAGACTGCCCCTTCTCAGATCTCAACCTCCGTGTTGGGAGATCCACTGCTCTCTTCAAAGCTGTCAGACAGAGTCGTTCGCGTTTCACAGGCCTCTACTCCTTTAGCTGAGCCCTGTCCCCAGAGGCGCAGTCTACAGAGACAGGCAGGTTTCCTTGAGCTGCTGTGAGCTCCACCCAGTTCCAGCTTCCCAGCGGCTTTAGTTACCTACTTAAGCCTCAGCGATGGTGGGCGCCCCTCCCCCAGCCTCGCTGCTGCCTTGCGGTTAGATTGCCGCAGACTGCTGTGTTAGCAAGGAGAGAGGCTCCGTGGGCGTGGGACCCTCCCGGCCAGGTGTGGGATACAATCTCCGGTGTGCCGGTGTTACAGCGCAGTATTGGGGTGGGAGTTACCCGATTTTCCAGGTGTTGTGTGTCTCAGTTCCCCTGGCTAGGAAAAGGGACTCCCTTCCCCCTCGCGCTTCCCAGGTGAGGCGATGCCTCGCCCTGCTTCAGCTCTCGCTGGTCGGGCTGCAGCAGCTGACCAGCACCGATTGTCCGGCACTCCCGAGTGAGATGACCCCAGTACCTCAGTTGAAAATGCAGAAATCGCCGGTCTTCTGTGTCGCTCGCGCTAGGAGATGGAGACTGAAGCTGTTCCTATTCGGCCATCTTGCTCCGCCCCCCGAGAAGAATTCTTTATGATGTCAAAATTAGAAAATGGTTCCAATGGTTAGGATTACAACACTCATCCATGTCCTAATTAAGAACATTGGTCTGTTATGACTGAATTAATTTCAGCATGAATGTGGCTTCCAGAATAATCTATTGGAGGGAATCTTAAGTTTCTAATAATTTAATATTATTTACATTTTACCCATAGAAAACTATTTAAAATAAAATCATTTGAAAAAATAGAAATTGACAAAATATTAACCTAAAGTATTAAATGTAGAATTTTCTCCTTTATCACTCCAAATTTCAAAGGATTACATGAAATAGGTTGTTGGAAAAAAAATTATTAAATAGTATCCCCCTGATTATAATAGATATACATATTTTACTAGACAAGTTTGAATCAGAGAGACAGAGCTCCTAGGAATGATAATGACTAGGGAATTGACTTATAGGGATTCCAACTTACACATTTGTAAGAGTTGGTTAAACTATATAAACCTGCTTTTTTCTACATTTGACACTGAGACAGAAGTCAGGAAGGCAGGCCATTGGGAAGGAAAGATGGTGAAGTGGGGAAGGAACAGGACACATTGGAACACATAAGAGTGAGCTGGAACACAAGTAGGTCTCTTGTCAGCTCCAACTCCCAACATCAGTGCTATTTCTGGCTAGATATGAAACTGGTGCCCCTTCCTATGAAGCCTAACACAGCACTGGCCCAAGAGTCACAGAAGATAAAGGAAGAGATCCAACAGGATTTGGATGAGCAAGTCCTGTTGCTGCTGCAGATGCCACACACACTGGTCGAGGATTCAGAGAAGCTGAAGGAGGAGATCCAGCTGTTGCTGGAGTGACTGTTGGCTGGCCCTGCTCCACTTAGACAAGGTGAGCCAGCCCATCAGAAACAATGTGCCTGATTTGCAATGGCACCTGATGTCTTGCATTGTAATTGCATTAACCTTCCCAGTATAAAAGGGTATGACTGTTGCTGCTTCTCTTCCACTTTTCAAATGTCATCTAAAGTATCTCTTGTAGCCCACAGGAATTTGGAATTATGCTAAAAAGTGGATTCTGAGAATCATGTTTGTAACTTAAATGAGCTTACACAGTACATATCACCTTGCATATGTCAAAATAAAAAATGAAATAAAAATCTACGCAATCTCATCTCCCTGGAATACAGACAGTATCTTTTTCTGAATACTATGTGTTCATCAGTCTTCTCATCACAGCTTCAGTGCCTGCATCAGATAACATCTTAGGAAGTCTCATCCAGGTCACCCTTCCTCCAGACGCACTGGATATGATCTTAATTTCTAGAATATTAAGAGAAGATAATAAGATAAGAAGGGAAGCAGCAGCCTTATGATGTGGTAATTGTGAGTCGGAGACCTGGGAGCTTTACGAAAGATATTGGGTAATAAGGAGTTGGAGAATTACATGTTTAACTTCCTTATCCAGAGTGATCTGATGGGTATATTTATTATGATGATGGTAAAGATATTAAGTTCAAATTCAACCCCCATCAGAAAGGACTGGAAGACTATTTTAGTTGTCAGGGTAGCCTGACAATGAACCAGGGCGGCATACAAACCATTAGTGAAAACTGCAAAGATACATGTAACACACAGGCAAATAAACAAAGAGAACCTTGTATGGAGTGTAAAAGAAGCATACCGCCTACAAACTGCTGGAGGCTTTGAAAGTAATTTACTGAGAAAGCTTTTTACAGTGGCTCACTTTGGAGCCATTGATAATTAACAAATAATTCAGAGTGTATCTTCAGCCAATTTCCTTAGGGAGTTGCGATACTTTAAATTCCATATAATAATACTGTTAGATCGGTGTCTTCAGTTGCAGTATGTAAGCACACAAGACTTGATTCATGATCATATGGGTAATAACTTAGATCAATATTTTAAATGATGTAATAGAAAATCAGCAAGGAATCTCTCACAAGTAATAATAGCAATTGAGCCTTAGTTGTGGGTATATGGAGTCATTATGAATTCTGCCAAGTGTATAGATTTATGCTTACACAAATTACTGAGTGATAAAAGACAACATTTCTCATAGTAGCAATATGGTTTCATACCTTATTCAAGAGCATAGGTTTCTTCATGTAGGACACCAAGAAACCAAAGCATTATTCTAACCACTTATTCATAATAGGTCTGACTTTAGCAGCTGATGTTTCTGCCTTGCAGGGACTCTGTTTTTCCCAGTCTTGAGATGAGATGTGAAGTTTGTCTCATTCACGCTGCGTGGCATATGGAAAGAAGCTCGGGCTTTAGAGACAGAAATACATCTGCTCGAGGGATATGCTTAGTGCTAATTTCTGCTTCTGTAAAATGGGGATGGGGGATGTGTCATTATTTTTCTCTCACAGGGTTACCCTGAGAAAGCAACACAGTAAAAAGCAAAGTGTGTTGCAAACCGTACAATACTATGAAAACAAGTTAATTTCTGATTTGTTATCCCAGGTTTGTAGTACCTGAACGGCTGATGACAAAAGGCAGCCATTCATGTAAAAGCACCTAAATGGGAAAAGTCTCTTGTTTTATTTATAAAACTCTTTCATTCTCTGCTTTATATCTACTCTTCCTGATACTCTTTGAAAATACACATAATTTCATCTTCATCATAGCCTGACATTCTTTTCCTTTTTAATGAACTAGAAAACATAAGAACTAGCATCATATTCTCTCTTTCTCCATCCTCTTCATCATTTTAACTACTCATACAACAGAGCGTTCAATTGTGGGTCACATGTCAGCCATTTCCAGAATTGATTTGAAAAACTATATTTAGATATGAGATTGCCTTTTCAGTAGATAGAACCATCTTTTCCACTCCTTCTCTTCCACTTAGCTCTTCCATAAGCTCTCCAGTCCCCTAGTCTCTGATTTATCAGTGGACTTCTACCAATAATACTTTTTCTATCTGCCCGAATCATTGTGTTAGTTGATTTTCCAACATTCTTTTCCAGCTGATATCAAACCCTGAGTTATTCCATCTATCTGATTTCATTGTTCTTGCTCCAGGGCTGTTAGCTATTCTCTAGCTAATCTCCAGAGATTGCTAGAGAGAATCATCCATCCTATATCTATGCATGCCCTTGTGAATGTCCTGTCTGGACCTAGCTGGAACTCACCTAACCACAGGCAAAATGAATGTAGCAGCCAAATAGCTGGATTTGCAAAATGTGTTCTGAACCAGGCTACATTGCCCACAGACATTACTCTTTCCTGCACTGCTCAGGCTCTGACTTTTTACCTCCTCATTCCATTTGTGTTTGCCCCACTTCCAATTTTGGCATCTTGGTTTATTCTTACCTGCTTCATCTTCTGGCCTTAAGCTCATCTCAAAGGGTTGTCATGTTCAAACTCATTAGCCGATATTTTGAATACTCTGGCTTTGGCCCAAGACTAAGTTTTATGACTGTCAGTCCATTCTCATGCTGCTAATAAACACATACTCGAGACTGGGTAATTTATAAAGGAAAGAGGTTTAATTGGCTTACACTTTCGCAGGGTTAGTGAAGCCTCAAGAAACTTAAAATCATGGCAAAAAGGGAAGCAAACACATCCTTCTTCACATGGCAGCAGCAAAGAGAAGTGCAGAGCAAAGGAGGGGAATCGCCCCTTATAAAACCACCAGCTCTCATGAGAACTCACTCACTATTTACTTACTGTTTTATCTTCAGAACATGGCAGAAGCCCTTTATCTTAGGCACTCAATGAAAAGTGCCAAATCAATGACTAAATAAAGAAGTGTGTCTTTGTGCAAAATAAACTGCTACGTAAGAATGTCACTTTCTCAAGAAATCTTAGAGAAAGTCTTGCAATCCTGCATAGGAGACTTTAAAGAGCAGGACTACTTTTTTTCACGCTAAACATTGAAGGAATTTTGTGAAGTAGTAGTACCTTGACAGGTTTCTTCATCTATTTCTTGATAATTTCTCTTTAAATCTGGCATTTTATAGCCCAGGTCTCAGTTTTCTCACGGTGCTCTTTGATGGTATAGCTCCTTTATTGAGTAACTCCACTAAGATTTTTTCCCATTCAGATGCCACCTCCCCAAATCTCTCTCCGCTGCCAAATCTGTTTGCTGTCCACTTCCTGTTAGCCTCCATGCAAGGCTGTTTGGCTAATCTTACATAGGCTTACATCAGTGTTTGATAATGGCTTAATGCTCTATGCTTCGGGGAGAAAAATTGGTATTATAATAAAGTTCTTAGAGTACTTTAATCCCTAAGAGTTACTTTTAATGAATTCCTGTCTTCACTTATTTCTTCTCTGATTTCCCCTAATTTTCCCCTTTTTAAAAATTTTATAATATTTATTTCCTAAATAATCTACCTGTTCTAAAGTGAGCTTGGCTATACAGTATTCTTCACTGTGTCTTTCATATTATCCTCCCACTTCTCCTTACTATACTTTTGCATAATAGTTGTCTAATGAGTTTTTAATGAAAATAAATTTATTGCAAACAAATGTAACTGAGAAATTATTTGTAAAAAAATTCAGTAAGCATCAGTCAATGGCTATTTTAGTTGTGATTTTTCTGAAATTTGAGGATCAAAAGAATATGTGGACTAAAATACACACTGACATCACCTGGTATTTTATTGTTGTGGGATGTAATCTCTCTAGACCAGATTTTTCACCCTCATTTATTAGCTTGATGAATGTCACAATATGTATGTGAAATATATTGAGCAGATATAATTAGTTCCATTTCAAATTGGAAACTGAGGCACTGAGAGGTTAACTAAAACTACATTAATTTTTAGTAATAAGTTGTAAGCATTTTCAGGTCAAAGGTGATATCTTAGTATAGCCTGCCTTTCTACATAAGCGTATCTTCCTGTGGTCTGCATCCATTAACCGATTGTGGACTTGAAATGCCTAGAACTGATCCTAGATTTTATTACCTCCTGCCTAGTGTTCTTTCCATGACACTATTTTGCTTCATAAAGAGGGCATTACCAATTGGAAGTGGGTGCCTTATTAAATTTGACCTGCTACCTGCAGCCATGGGCAATACAAGATTGAACAATTGGCTTTCTAAATAGCTGCAGGGTTAGAATGGGAAGGTACTTTGCACCAATCACATCTCCCGGATTTTTGTTTATGGGACAAGCCACTCCAGATGACTTTTGGCTCTTCTAATTCTTAACAGAATCCAAGCCATAACCAAGGTAGGGATTATAACCAACACTGCTGATCTCCCGCCAAATTTGTAGCAGCTAATGACTTTTTGCTGCCACCACATATTAGTTTTAGCAACGAATCATGGCCAAGTTTCATATTGCCTCAGGGAAATATGCTAGATGTTGAAATGGAAATAGGTGAAGTGGGGGATATGAAGTACAGAGGCCACATTTCAGGGAGTGAAACTCAAGGTCATATATATCATCATGCTATAAAGCAGGGCAAATCATCAAGTTGCATGGTTAGAGATGCCAACCATCTGGACATTATGGTGCATTAATAGTGACTATCAAACAAAATACTCAAGTGCAGATGTTCATTATATATCATTAACATGGATCCTAGAGGTTTCTTTTTAATTCTATGTAACTACCTTGATTACTACCTTTTGTATATGTACAAAATTGGTTTAATACAATTTTGAATGGGATGATTGGTCATTTATATAAATGATGTGGAAAGCTTTTGAATTTTCTCTCTCTGTGCTGTATGTTAAAACAAAACCCATACATTATATGTGATAGCTTAGTACTTACGCATTTATCTTTACGTTGTAGAATGGGAGAGATAGGTTTTGACGAAATGATGTTTAACCTTCTTGAATAGGGAA
This sequence comes from Piliocolobus tephrosceles, assembly GCF_002776525.5. NCBI lineage: Eukaryota > Metazoa > Chordata > Mammalia > Primates > Cercopithecidae > Piliocolobus > Piliocolobus tephrosceles. The sequence goes on from NW_022311182.1 coordinate 11,558, forward strand.
ACTCTTGAAAACAACCACTGTCTATTTTCCAAGGTTCAAGGAAAACTAAACGTTGGCAGAATCTTTCTAGATAAAGATCCTTATCAAGGCTCCAAAAACTTAGATGAATAATTACGATCATCATTATTCTAGTGTGCAGACTAGTGTGTGGAACATTTGCAGTCAATTTATAATTAGGGTCAGGATATGAGAATTTTTAGTGAAATTGAGTCAAATTGATTAAATTGTTGTTCTCAAACCCCATGCTTCATACTATAGTATACAAGGATAAACATTTTGTCTTCCAACTGAGAAAAAATGTTTTTCACATAAAATATCACTTTTAATTCATCATCTTAGTATCATTTTTTGTGGCACCATAGCCAATGAAGTTTAAGTGGTTTTGGATTCAGATTTCTCATAATTTGTGCCAGTATTCTTTCTTTACCCAGCTGGCCTTCACAGTTACCAAACATATTATTATCTTGCTAAAGGAGCTGCAATACCCTATGACTAGATCATTGAAATGTCAGAAGAGGAAATATTGTCACACCAAGAAGTCACAATACCTATCCATTGTAAACTTCACATTTTGGAAACCAGGAATCTTTGAGAAACAATACAGAAAATTTATTAAAGAAAGAAATATAGGAAAAACCAGCAATCCTAAGAGGACCCCACTGACCCTCTGAAGGAAGCAGACTGCTACTGCAGGACCTGGGAGCCATTCCAAATACTGTGAGTGCCCCAAATGCAGAAGTGGGAAGGGGAGAGCCTCCTCCCCCAAGTACATCCCCCACTGGAGAAACTGAAGTTCTGTTTGCGGGAGAAGTTTCTGACCTTACCTGGACTGAGTCAATTTAAAGAGCCTAGTGAAATACAGGGAGTAGAAGAAGCATCAGAAAGGCCCCGGGAGCTCGCTGGGTCACCAAGCAGCCCATTCCTGCCTGGCACCAGAGGAACTGATTGGGAGGGTGGCTAGAGAAGCAGGCGGTAAAACTCCACAGGAAGAAGGACATCTCTAGCTGAACTGTGTAACAATTTGAACAAGGTGAGAAACCTCCTGCCCAGAACTTGGGGAGGGCACAAATCCAGTGTGCAGACTCTACAGTCTGGAAGAGAACCAAGCCCTTTTCTTTCACAGCTGGAAGGCAGGTAGTTGGGGGCAAGTTTTCAAGCCTGGCTTGCCCACCTCTTGGGAACAGATTCAGGGCTGTTGAGGGGGCCACGGTGGAAGTGAGACTGGCCCTTGGTTTGCATGGAAACTGGATGAGGCCTGTGACTGCTGGTTTTCCCACACTTCCCTGACAACCTACATGACTCAGCAGAGGCAGCCATAATCCTCCTAGGTACACAAGTCCAAGGACCTGGGAATCCTACCCCATCCCCCACAGCAGCAGCAGCAAGACATGCCCAAGGAGATTCTGAGCTCAGACACGCCTACCCCTGCCCCCCACCCAATGGTCCTTCCCTACCCACACTGGTAGCAGAAGTCAAAGGGCATATAATCTTGGGCGTTCTAGGGCCCCGCCCACCACCAGTCCCTCTCCATACTACTACAGTTGATGTTCTCTGAAAGGCACCACCTCCTGGCAGAAGGCCAACCAGCACAAAAATAGAGCATTAAACCACCAAAGCTAAGCACCCTCATGGAGTCCATTGCACCCGCCCCCCGCCACCTCCACTGAAACAGGCGTTGGCATCCATGACTGAGAGACCCATAGACAGTTTACATCTCAGGACTCTGTGCAGACAATCCCCAGTGCCAGTCCAGAGCTGGGTATGCTTGCTGAGTGGCTAGACCCAGAAGAGAGACAATAATCGCTGCAGTTCAGCTCACAGGAAGCCACATCTGTAGGAAAAGGGGGAAAGTATTACATCAGCGGAACACCCCATGGGACAAAATAATCGAACAACAGCCTTCAGCACTAGACCTTCTGTCTGACAGAGCCTACACAAAAGAGAAGGAACCAGAAAACAAACCCTAGTAATATGACAAAACAAAGCTCTTCAACACACCCCAAAAAATCACACTAGTTCGCCAGCAATAGATCCAAACCAAGAAGAAATCTCTGATTTGCCTGAAAAAGAATTCAGGAGGTTGTTATTAAGCTAATCAGGGAGACACCAGAGAAAGGTGAATCTCAATACAAGGAAATCCAAAAAACGATACAGGAAGTGAAGGGAGGAATATTCAAGAAAATAGATAGCTTAAAGGAAAAACAAAAATTCAGGAAGCATTGGATGCACTTATAGAAATGCAAAATGCTCTGGAAAGTCTTAGCAATAGAATTAGACAAGTAGAAAAAAGAAAGAGCTCAAAGACAAGGTCTTTGAATTAAGCCAATCCAACAAAGACAAAGAATAAAAATATATGAACAAAACCTCCAAGAAGTCTGAGATTATGTTAAACAACTAAACCTAAGAATAATTGGCAGAAAGAGGAAGAAAAGAAATCTAAAAGTTTGGCAAACATATTTGGAAGAAAAATCGAGGAAAATTTCCCTGGCCTTGCTAAAGACCTAGACATCCAAATCAAAGAAGCACAAAGAACTCCTGGGGAATTCATTGCAAAAACATCATCACCTAGGCACATTATCATGTTATCTAAAGTTAAGATGAAGGAAAGGGTCTTAAGAGCTGTGAGACAGAAGCATTAGGTAACCTATAAAGGAAAACCTATCAGATTAACAGATTTCTCAGCAGAAACTGTATAAGCTAGAAGGGATTGAGGACCTATCTTCAGCCTCCTCAAACAAGACAATTATCAGACAATAATTTTGTATCAAGTGAAACTAAGTATCACATATGAAGGAAACATACAGCCTTTTTCAGACAAATACTGAGAGAAGTTGCCACTACCAAGTCAGCACTAAAAGAACTGCTAAAAGGAGCTTTAAATCTTGAAACAAATCTTGGAAACATAACAAAAAAGAACCTCTATAAAGCATAAATCACACAGAACATATAAGACAAAAATACAAGTTAAAAAGCAAAACAAAACAAACCAAAGTACACAGGTAACAAATAGCATGATGAATGCAATGGCACCTCACATTTCAATACTAACACTGAATGTAAATGGCCTAAATGCTGCACTTAAAAGATACAGAACTGCAAAATGGATAAGAACTCAACCAACCAACTATCTGCTGCCTTTAGGAGACTCAACTAACGCATAAGGACTCACATAAACTTAAAAGGGTAGAAAAAGGCATTTCATGAAAATGGACACCAAAAGCAAGGAGTAGCAGCTATTCTTACATGAGACAAAACAAACTTTAAAGCAACAGCAGTTAAAAGAGACAATGAGGGACATTATATAATGATAAAAGGTCCTGTCCAACAGGAAAACATCACAATCCTAAACATATATGCACCTAATACTGGAGCTCCCAAATTTATAAAACAATTGCTAATAGACCTAAGAAATGGAGAGAGTAACACAATAATAGTGGGGGACTTCAATACTCCACTTACTGTACTAGACAGGTCATCAAGATAGAAAGTCAACAAAGAAACAATGGATTAAACTATATCTTGGAGCAAATGGACTTAACAGGTATATACAAAACATTTCATCCAACAACTGCAAAATACACATTCTATTCAACAGCACATGGAACTTCCTCCAACATAGACTATATGATAGGCCATAAAATGAGCCTCAATACATTTAAGAAAATTGAAATGATAGGGCACGCCCAAGATGGCCGAATAGGAATAGCTCCAGCCTCCAGCTCCCAGCGTGAGTGGCACAGAAGACGGGTGATTTCTGCATTTTCAACTGAGGCACCGGGTTCATCTCACTGGGGCGTGTCGAACAATTGGCGTTGGTCCGCGGGTGCAGCCCGACCAGCGAGAGCTGAAGCAGGGCAAGGCATCGCCTCACCTGGGAAGCACAAGGGGGAAGGGAATTCCTTTTCCTAGCCAAAGGAAATTGAAACACACAACATCTGGAAAATTGGGTAACTCCCACCCTAATACTGCGCTTTACCAAGGGTCTTGGCGAACAGCACACCAGGAGATTATATCCCATACCTGGCCCAGAGAGTCCCACGCCCACAGAGCCTCCCTCATTGCTGGCACAGCAGTCTGAGATCTAACTGCAAGGCGGCAGCAAGGCTGGTGGAGAGGCGCCCGCTATTACTGAGGCTTAAGCGGGTAAACAAAGCCACCAGGAAGCTCGAATTGAGTGGAGCCCATCACAGCTCAAGGAGGCCAGCCTGCCTCTGTAGACTCCTCCTCTGGGGACAGGGCATAACTAAACAAAAAGCGGCAGAAACCTCGGCAGCAGTAAATGCCCCTGTCTGATAGCTTTGAAGAGAGCAGTGGATCTCCCAGCATGGAGGTTGAGATCTGAGAACGGACAGACTGCCTGCTCAAGTGGGTCCCTGACCCCTGAGTAGCCTAACTGGGAGACATCCGCCATTAGGTGCAGACCAACACCTCACACCTCACACGGCAGGGTACACCCCTGAGACAAAGCTTCCAGAGCAAGAATCAGACAGCAACACTCGCTGTTCACCAATATTGTATATTCTGCAGCCTCCACTGCTGACACCCAGGCAAACAGGGTCTGGAGTGGATCTCATGCAAACTCCAACAGACATACAGCTGAGGGTCCTGACTATTAGAAGGAAAACTAACAAACAGAAAGGACACCCACACCAAAATCCCATCAGTACATCACAATCATCAAAGACCACAGGCAGATAAAACCACAAAGATGGGGAAAAAGCAGTGCAGAAAAGCTGGAAATTCAAAAAATCAGAGTGCATCTCCTCCTCCAAAGGAACACAGCTCATCACCAGCAACGGAACAAAGCTGGATGGAGAATGACTTTGACGAGGTGAGAGAAGAAGGCTTCAGTCGATCAAACTTCTCAGAGCTAAAGGAGGAACTACATAACCAGCGCAAAAAAACCTAAAAACCTTGAAAAAAGAATGGATGAATGGATAACTAGAATAATACAGAGAAGACCTTAAAAGAACTGATAGAGGTGAAAACCATAGTACAAGAACTACATGACAAATGCACAAGCTTCAGTAACTGACTCAATCAACTGGAAGAAAGAGTATCAGCCATTGAAGATCAAATGAATGAAATGAAGCGAGAAGAGAAGTGTAGAGAAAAGAGTAAAAAGAAATGAACAAAGCCTCCAAGAAATACGGGATTATGTGAAAAGACCGAATCTACATCTGATTTGTGTGCCTGAAAGTGACAGGGAAAATGGAACCAAGTTGGAAAACACTCTGCAGGGTATCATCCAGGAGAACTTCCCCAACCTAGTAAGGCAGGCCAACATTCAAATTCAGGAAATACAGAGAACGCCACAAAGATACTCCTCCAGAAGAGCAACTCCAAGACACATAATTGTCAGTTTCACCAAAGTTGAAATGAAGGAAAAAATCTTAAGGGCAGCCAGAGAGAAAGGTCGGGTTACCCACAAAGGGAAGCCCATCAGACTGACAGCAGATCTCTCGGCAGAAACTCTACAAGCCAGAAGAGAGTGGGGGCCAATATTCAACATTCTTAAAGAAGAGAGCTTTCAACCCAGAATTTCATATCCAGCCAAACTAAGTTTCATAAGTGAAGGAGAAATAAAATCCTTTACAGACAAGCAAATGCTTAGAGATTTTGTCACCACCAGGTCTGCCCTACAAGAGACCCTGAAGGAAGCACTAAACATGGAAAGAAACAACCAGTACAGCCATTGCAAAAACATGCCAAAATGTAAAGACCATCAGTGCTAGGAAAAAACTGCATCAACTAGTGAGCAAAATAACCAGTTAATATCATAATGGCAGGATCAAGTTCACACATAACATTATGTGTTATGTTAACCATTATGGAAAACAGTATGGCAATTCCTCAAGGATCTAGAACTAGATGTACCATACGACCCAGCCATCCCACTACTGGGTATATACCCAAAGGATTATAAATTATGCTACTACAAAGACACATGCACACGTATGTTTATTGCGGCAACTATTCACAATAGCAAAGACTTGGAATCAACCCAAATGTCCATCAG